>NW_021636945.1:0-78990 GCF_004799145.2 Neltuma alba | reverse complement strand
AGAGGAAGGGAGTGAAATCTTCATAGGGAAACTTTGAGAGAAAAAAGAGGGAGGAAGCGAGTGAGCCGGAGGATCGGAGGGGCGGAGTTGGCCGGAAGTCAACACCAGAGTGCAGGTGATCCTTAAACGCAACGAATTCATCGCTTTCATACCCTCGGCATCGTCGGCATCTCCTCTGGCAACTCCAGGGCTTCCGGATTCGAAGGAGCTGTTAGATTCGGAACGAGCAAAATCTATCACCTTCTTTGCCATGATGCTTCAATCAATGACGGAGCGGACTGATGAGGGGAATCAGCAAATTTTCCCTTTTACTCCGAAGCTAAGAGTTTATTGGCGAAGCAATTCTCACCAATTTTTTGGGCTAAGTTGAGAGCGGTGGGTTAAATTACTCACTCTTGATCATTTTGGCTGCTGATTTTCATTTTAGAAAATAAAATTAAGGTAACATTATTAAAATAGATGAGGAGGGTGGATCATCGTAAATCTTCAAGGATTAGCTTTTCACTGCCTATATATGCTGACCAGAATCTAAAAGGCAAAGCTATAGTTGATACAATTTATTATAAATTACATGTTTTTGACTTTTTGCACTTGTAATGAATGAACCCGCGCCCCCAAAAAAACGCTGAAAAATTGTTGATACAAGGGTCAACTTAGAATGAGTGGATTAACTAACTGGGCAAATGATCATTTCTACAATTATTTCTGTTTATTGTAGTTTGAATGCATTGTCAGATGATTCATGACCTGTTTATTGTGGCTAGACTAATCAATTTTGGTGCGTATGTTGTGGAATTGTTAATAAAAAAGTTAGAAATAGTAAAACTGCATCGGAGATACAAATCATTTCATACACTTGGGACATAGAATCAAGAATGAGCCCAAAAGTCCCCAATTGGGGGTTATTTGGGATCATCAAAATAAGTACTCTACAACAGACAATCCTGAAGAAGCCTCAGGCCAAGGAACATGGACCCGCACCATCATCTCCTCGTACTCAAAATCTGTGTCTTCCCCGTTTATTTTACAACTAATTGGCTTCTCTGATGCAAACATCCTCATTTCCCCACAACCTCTTAACTCTATTTTTACCAGTTTCTGGTGTTCCTCAATTTCCACGGATTGAATGGCGCCGCCAGAATTAAGCATTTCACTAATCCAATAGGAGCAAATTGAACCAGTGTTCGAGGCAAAACTCTGACAGGAGAAACAGTGACAAGTTCAAAACTAAATGGGTCCAATGAAACTTCGAACCCCTCTGAATACTTCAAAACCTTCAACTTGTCTTCCTTCAACATATAAACAGCAAACACGTTACTTCCTTTATAATTAACAGGCCATTTTCCATTGCTCCATTCAATGTCTTTAGGACTTGCCAAACACGTCACTCTTTGTGAATACTCAGAGGCACTCTGGTTTCGCCTTGTTCTCGGACACCACCCTCCTCCTTGACAGTTAAATAAACCCAGAACTCCCGTACACTGTAATTTACATACAATTGCAGAATTAGGATACTGAAGTCCTATCAAATTAAGTAATTCTGATTTAAAAAAAGGGCGAACTTATCACATATATGCATTACTTACTTTGTTGAGATTCCAAATTTTGAGCATGGTTTTGCCATCATGGAGAGGGTCGTTGAACAAGCAGTCTCGGGTGGGGAGAGCATAATGCTGGCATCGCAAGATGGAGCCGTCGGGCAAGACCAGAGTCTTGAGCAAGTTGAAGTTGTGTTGGCCCACACAATCGCTCACATAAATGGGGCCACCAGAGATGGATCTGGAAGCAGCGTGGAACTCAGCACAGGGATGAGTGGACTGAAACATGTCCCAGTCAGGCTGCACAAAGTTGCCCATCCACAAGCTGTTGTACGCACAGTGCACCATGTGACAACCTTGGAGCCAATACGTGCCGTTTGGATCCCCCGATGGATCTGTGCACCAAAAATCATCCCCTGCGTCATCGTTTTACAATGCCACTGTGAGTCTCCAGTGGGAATTCTCAAAGAAGGGCAAATTGAGTAAGGAAAAGGTATTGAGTGGCTCAGTGAATATAATTACCAACACGGGCGAGTGATATGGCTTGTGTGCCAAGGAGAAAGAAGTCATTACAGTGCTCCATGCTGGCTATCACTCCGTTCCCGTTGAAATGCTTCTTCACTGAAGCTGTAAGTGCGTTGTAGTATGCTTTCGCCAGCTCAACCCGTCCCCCATATTCTTCTGACAACATCTCAAGCAACTGCAAAATCAATTGCATACCCCCCAGTTAGTCCTTTCTCAGATATATTACTACGTCCAGTTCTTAATATAAAACTAAATCTTGTATCAAGAACTGGAGGTATTACATTACAACAGTTCAAACTCTGATCAGATTTAATCATCCCGTAATTGATTCACACCACTTGCAAGTATGTACCAACGTGATTCAGATTCAGTATCATCATCTCAGTGATATAAATCTCTTGTCAGTTAACTTGCTTTTGTCGTCTCCTTCTTAACAGATTAATTAGTTAAAAGCTTATGGGACCAAACATGCTAATATATAGAAGCAACCAAATCTCAAACCCACCGACAAAATGACCAAAAACAATGTCTAATTAACCAGCTACGTGCAATTCTCCACAATGAAACAGAAATGCACTGAAAGTGAGCCACTGGACTTTGTAAATTGGCAAACCTAAGCCTGTTTTTTTTTGGGTCAGAAAACCTAAGCATTAACACCATAATTAATCACTGGACTAGAGTCTGTGGATCTGGATGCTGATATGATAGGGCCTCTATACTCACCAGGTAATGCTTTCATGGAGGGACACTTGGCAAAAGAAGGGGACACTTGCAATGATAAAGCATATTGTGTGTGACACAATTGCCTTTCAATAATTCTCATAACCTGCAAATTACAACCACAGCAAGTCTATTCGCATGTTGTGTTCTTCCTATGACACCAGCACATTGCATATATAGCAAAACTATAGGATAATGGTATTTCTAAACAAATTAAGAAAAAAAAATCCATGACGTCATAGGGATTATAGCCTCAAGCATATACGGTGGCTACGGACGTCCGAAGCCAGTGTTGTAAGAATGTGTAAATATAAATTATTATAGGGCCTACTTTGCTGGAAATTGGTTTGAAAACTCAAACAATCATGTGCATGTGGCCCCACAAATTATATATTGCAATGAGCTCACGAGTTAACCATTCCGAAAAAGGCAAAATATATATTCATGAATCATGCTTAGGTATGATTATTTTATTTTTAAAAGAACTGAACTTTTAATCCCAACCGTCTGCGCATACCCGGTGTCAAGAAATATTATAGGGAGCGGGAAGAATTTTCCAGAAGACTTACATGTATGACATCCACTTTGACGCCGTCAATTCCCGCCGATTCCAGATGGGAGTGTAGCCCTTCGTACATCTGATGGACTATCTCCGGTGGGACCAGCCCGACACCGTTGTTCACAATCTTGTCCACCGCCAGATCCTCCATCGTCTTCTTCAATCCCTCCGACAACCTCGGAGCAACCACCTTAGCCTCCGGCATCCCCGGCACATTTGGTCTTATCCCACCCCAATACCCACACAGCGCGTGCCACACATACACATGCTCTATGCTCTTAAACTCCTCCTTTAGATCCCTCACAAACCCACCCATTCCCGTCTCGTAGGGTAACCGACGACCACGATAGTCCCTAAATTTGTAATTCTCTTGGAACTTAATCAGCCTACATGGCATTTGCTCACCTGCGGCCGTTCGATTCATCCCTTCTTGATCCGTTATAGGGTCGTCGTCGTGACAGATTGATTGCCAGCCATCGTCGATGAGTACCAAACCCGGAGGGCACCCTCCTTCCACTAAGCCTTTAACTCCCTCCCACACCCCTTTTGGGTGTACCTTCAAATAAACGCGTCCCATGTACACCAACCAAACTTGTCTACGATGCCTGGTGGGGTCTTCTCTTCTAGAAGCCTGAATGTCCCTAAATGGACTCTGATCACTTTCATGGCTTCTTTGATCAAGCGGTAAGGGTCATCGCCGACGTGCATGTAGAGACAGCTTCTGAAGGTGGACCCACGGACACGTGTGGACCCGCTCTCGACGCAAATGTCCACGTTGTCGTTTAACCCCGGCTGAAGTGAAGCTCGGAAAGGACCTTCAATGATGGGAAGCAGCAAGACGTAAGGACGATCACCGGTGTCGCTTTTGTCCAGGATCATCATTTGGGTCTCGTGCTCGACGTCGTTTCCGCTGGTTCCAACCCAGTGGGTGGTCCACCAGACCTTGAATCTGAATATGCTCATGAACCGAATCCCTCTGAGCTTTCCGAGAGGAACCACGTGTCGGCTTCGGGGCTCTTCGGCAACGAAGCCCACGAAACAACCGACGGTGGCGGTGGCGGTTTTGTTGGAGGAGAAAGAAGGAGAAGGGGTGGCTATAATATTAGCAGGGACGTCGGTGAGAAATGGGCGGCCATTAGCGAGGAAAGTTGGTCCTTCCCAGGTTATGGACAAGGGAGTTTCACTTTCAGAATTAGCATCAACAAGGCTCAATAAGTCTAGTGCAGCAATTTTGGTTAAGCTTGGGGCCATGACAGAAACTCAAGTCACAGTACAGACCCAGTAATGTAGTGAATAGTTTATAAGTAGAATAGAAAGATCTGTAAGAGAAAGCTGATACGGTTGGTGAGGCAGTTTGCGAAGAGGGCAGAGGAGGGTTTATATAGAAGAGAGGAAGAGGGGGGGCGGGGGCAGCGTCCTAGCTTGTTCTGAGGTTAGTGGAGCACCGTGGGGTTACTTTTTGGCACATTCTAGCGACAGCCATGACTGAAAACTAGCTGCCTGGTGTAAGGACATGTGAGTCGTTTGTACTGCATGTGTACACCGCTCGTTTTACCAAACATATAAAAATAATATGGACCAAAAAAAAAAATATAAAAATAATATCTTTTTTTAATAAAGAGTAATAATTAACAATATCACTTAACACATTAACAATTGTGCTACCGATCTAATTTGTGGTCTTATATGTAAGCCAAGCTTTATTTCTCTTATTGCCCACTGGTTACAACCGGGATATATTATATAAGTTTTGATTTGATGTACTAAAAAACAATAATGATAATAGAACTAGTTTTAATGGTATAGATTTAAAATTTGTAACTAATAATTTTTTAAATTAAAAATATATTTTTTAAAAAAATTTTATTTAAGAGATTACATTTATTTTTATTATATACTTATTACAAAAAAAAATTTTTTAAAATAAAAAATTTTAAAATTTAATTATTAACTATTTATAGTAAATTTAAACAACAATCAAATATGATGTGACATTGTGATTTGTATGCAATGTGCTTTTTCATATTTCGTCATATAGATCCATGAAACCATATTTAAAAAAGAATTACCCCTCTCATTGCAAATCCAAAACTTAAATTAGTTATTTGTAAAGAAGAATGTGGTTTGGATAATATCTATGTTTTTAATTATTTAAATTGAAAATTAACTAGCACACGCTTAATCCAATTTTTACCAACACGCATATATTCCATCAACTTTTTTCTGACCTTCATATCTTCTACCAACTTCCTGCAAGTAGTAAAAGTGATAAGAATATAGACTGTCCAGATGAAGAGAAACAAAATATAATGCAAAGTGTGAATGACTCAACACGAAACTCCAGAGAATTCCGTCCATCCTGTTAGACATTTTTTAATATTTCATTGATCCCTTGCCAAGCAACGGGGACCTCCAAAAGTGGAGAATGAAAAAAATCAGTCTTATTGAACAAGCTTTGACCATTGAAAATTAAAGGAACTGCAAATGATTGGTTCTGTTCTTAAATATGATTTACTTATTTTCTAAATAAATTAAAGTGTACTATTTTCCTTTTGCCATAAATGAGTATCCTACGTAGTACGTATCACTTATAAATTTGCAAATTTTTCAATATAATCTAGATTCATAGAGTTGCACACTTGCACTCCCCAATCTACAGTGTACTTTGTTTTTTAAGGCATTAATTATAAATAACTCTTTTCAGTGGAAATTCAAGCATTTGCTCATGAGAGACCAACACTTCGTGGTTTTTTTTTTTTTTTGTCTATAGGTATAGATTTTTTTTTATCAAAAACAATCATGTTCGGGCATTGTCAGTTACTAAATATAAGTATCTTTCTAAATGAATTATTACATCATATTATGAGAAATTAGTTATTTCTGTTAGACCTGACCTCATTACTAACCTTTCATGTTGTTAACTCGCTCCTTTCTCCTTCCACGCCCAAATTTTCAGGTGGGGTTCGGTAATCATTCAGTGAGGTTTCTGGACGGATCGTGGGTCTTTCTGGATGTTTCCTGAGCTTTGCCCTGGGCCCAACGCTTGCTTTTAACCATTTCCTTTTATTTACTGGCTAATGCGTGGGCCATCCCTTTCTGACTTCTATCTTGTCGAATTTTAATTAGAACCACTCATTTTCATTCGTTGAAAGGTCTTTTTTTATTTGGTTAAAGGAGTAAACTATCTCTTCATTGAATTAATTCAGCTACAATGAAAAACTATAAAACACAGCCACACAGGCCTGTATATATTCACCATATAGTCCTAGCCATCCTCTTATGAACAGATTTTATTTGCAAGACTTTAGTGTCAAAATTAACCTCCCATGTAAAATTTATAAGAAACCATACCGTCCAACTTTCAATTTCAAACCACGAGACTCACATCATAGCTTGTGCAAAGCATAAAACCCACAGTTGTGTTTGAATTTATAGTGATATTCATGTAAACTTTTGGAAGAAAGCGCGTATGCGAATGATTATGAGATAATTATGTGCACACAACATAATATTTAAAAGAACTTGTAATGATTTTGTCATCGTTTAACTTGTTACTCTTTCAGTTTTAAATATAAAACTCATTAATTACACTATAAAATAAGTTTTATATTTAATAAAAATAAATTATAATTTGTTAAAATTTTTATATTGTATATTTATCATATAAAAAATGGTCTTTGATGATTGTCATTTTAGTATTCACGAATTTTTCTATGATACCTTATTATACGTTTTAAAAATGTTTAGTGACATAAAAATTTATCCTATATGTACAGATGCCATGTTTCGATGCTTCTTCCTGAGGTACAACTCTATCTGTCCAATTCTTTATTTTTATTTTTTTTTGGACCAGCTGTCCAATTCTTTATTGTCCTTTAGTCTCCGGCAAACTGTCATTAGCTTCTTTTAATGATGTCTTATTATAGTTGATGATAATTTCCTTTGATTAAATTAAGCAGAGTTAGGAGTATGTTCTGCCGCCAGAAACTTCTACTGAATTGTGGAAGGCGTACTTCGCAGGAAGAACATACTTGAAGAAATATGTATCCGTCAACTTAGGGAACAATTTTCACATATTCATCTATATCTATCACAATATTTTTTTATATAGAAAATATTCAATATCTGGCCTGATTTTGAAGCCTGATTTTCTGTTGTAGTAACATAAGCTCGTTTATATTGAAAACCTTTTTTAAAAAAAAAAAAAACTGTATATCTATTAATCACAAAGCAGAAAACAGGGGCTTCTTCTATCAACATGCATCTCACGTTAAGAAAGATAGAATTTGATCATAGATACAATAATTCCCTTCCATCCTATGTAATACTACCTCCGGTCTTTAATATAAGACTTTATTTGACTTTTATTTTGATACTAAATATAAAATCTCAATCCACTTTGTCTCTCATATTTATGTATTTTTTCTCAAGATAGCTTTTTTAACAATGATAATTCTAGTTAATACACTTGATTAGTAAGGATATTTTAAGAAAGACTGCACTTATTTATTACAAATAACTAACTTAACTTATTTTTTTAATCTCTTCAAATTAGTCAACTAGCTTTTATAATTAGGACCGGAGGTAGTAACTTGGTAAAGTGATCAGCCATAAAATTGTTTTTTTTTTTATAAGTGTAGTTAACCGTCGCCGGCGAATCCATTAAAAACCTTTTATTGATGGACTAATTTCAAGTACAATTTCTCATTTTACAGTGGAATTACTTAATAAAAAATATAGTATATGCAGTATATAATTCTAAAATTTAACTATGTGATACTAAATTACAAAAAAATATAAATAACGTATTACATGACATAAATAATATGATTTTAATTTGTTTTAACATGTAAAAATGTATTATTTTATGTGGAAAATGTTTTTGCTTTTGCTGAAGGAAAAACTGGTTAATAAGGATATCAAAATCAGACTTAAAATTTCAACTTACGGAAAAAAATACGAGCAAAAATTAGATAATTACGTCACAGGGGAATCAATAACAGAAAATATACAAAAATGGATGGGAATAGGATTCATTTTTTCCCTAAATATATTGGCTGAATTTTCTCGCCTTGTATTTTTTTTTTAAAGTTGTATTATAGGCATTTAATTTCATATTTTATATTTATTTTATTATTTTTAATTTGGCAAAAATTAAATGAAAATTGATTGCTATTGCCACCTTGGTGTGTTAGCTGAACTGGATCAAGCTAACATAGTTTGATATTCAAGGTTTTAGTCCAGGTAAAGCCACTCATTCTTAACTCATCAACGGGTCACGTTAGGACTCTCAATGTTAAATGCCAGATTTAGGATAACTGGAAAGATTATTATTAAACACTCCTTCATGGATCGTGGTCAGATTCTATTTCTGATACATAGGATCTTTGTAAAGAGGCAAATTTAGAGCATACTCAGAATCTCTGATGACAGAAGAAAAACATTATAAGTGAGGCTTTCAGAAGAAGAGAGAAAAAATACTGGAACCATAAATTGGGCCACACGTTATCATCATAAATTAGTAATAAAGCAATCCGAGATTATTTGGGCTGGGCCGAGGAGAACTATCGAGGTCATGTCGGCTGTGGGCGCCTATCGATCGCTCCTGAGCCTGTCGTCTCACAGTCGCCCGACCATTACGTCGTTGTGATGAAATATTGAACAAATCGGTTGTCGGAAGTAGCGAATAAAGAGTCCAAGTTATGGAGTCTGATCATCCTGAGAATCTTCAAAAAAACAATGATTCGGTCTTTGTTGGGATGAGAATTCTCAGCTCTACTTCCATGCCAGGTTTTCTTTGAATTTCGAACATTTGTCTGTTATTATTTTTGTGTCTGTTGATTCGGTATTCCGTATATTCCTAGTTATCTTGCAAGCACAAGGATGTTCAGGTTTCGTAGAACTCGTATGAAATGCCATTTAGGATGCTTTAGTTATTTATATGGTCATTTACAACTGCAGAACGATTGTTTGATTCTGTACTGGTGTTTAATCCCGTCAAGTTGTTAATTTAGCTATTTTCAAAGTTTCGATAAGGTTAACGTCAGGAGCAGAATTCCTTTTCCCCCCTTGTGTTTCATTCTAGCTTCACAATCACAATCAATGTTTCGTTCAGCTCAAATGCTCAATTTTCAACATCGAGGATGTGGAAATTACAAAATTGACCAGAAGATTTGTTACTGTGCTTTTCGTATTAATATATGGCAATTAATCTTCTCCTCTTTTTTTTTTTTTTTTTGGGTTCTTTGGGGAATGGGTAACTTCCCGCAGTAGTGGATTTTACCATGACCCTAGTGCTGGCTGGTACTATAGCAGCAAGGATGGTCAATATTACAAATTTGAGGACGGCAATTACGTACTTATAAGTTCCAATGAGGTAAGTTCATGATTATTATAAATGCGCTTCAGTTAATGTTATCTTAAATAAAGTCTTATATTATGATCATTTTAATTTCATGATTTAAATTCTTTTGCATATTGTCCCACCCAGGCTGATGATGGAGAAACATTCCTTTCCAATAATGTTGCACCGCAAGACCCTCCTTTACTAGGTGGTTCTTGTCAACAAATATATGGTGACAATGAGGAGATTTATTCTACCTTTATTGAAGGTACATCAGATTGGCATCAACAGATGGGAACTGTTGCTGATGGATTTTCTCATGGTGAGGAATGTAACTGTTTTACTTTATTTTTTACTTTATTTGGAAGTGAAACTATTTATTCATAAATATGCCAGCTACGATAGCTTTGAATATGTTCATACACACAGCACTCATTGATGTGAGAAGCGCCGGTTATTAAGTAGTTCTTTTTTAGCAGCTCCCGTGGATTGCACAAGTAGTCCAACTTCTGAGAAACCTCCTCCTCCACCATCTGAGTGGTATGCATCTTCCACATCCTCATTGTTCATCATTTCTCTTATTCTGTACTCTTCTCCCCTAAAATATTATCCATTCACTAATTGCAGGTTAGAGGACACATTAATTGATCTTTACTTGTCTGGCTACAACAACCCAGCTGTAGCTGATACAGCAGTAATGCCCCTGGAAACAGATGATGGAGCTGAGTTAGCAGCAGATGGTTTGTTTGCATCCTCCAATCTCCATGGTCTTGTAGAAAATAAAGTGAAATTCGGATATCTAAGAAAGTTTCTAATGGTCCTGTTTCGCCTAGGTACCCAGAATAACAATACTTATGAATTGGAAGAAGGTGAATGGATCCCAGAGGATGAAAATGGCATAGCTGACATAGATGAAGGTACTCTGCTTTCATATGCATGTACACACACATGCACAAAACCTCTGAACGCAACAGAGGTGTCATTTGCCTTCATCTTATCACTTGTGTCTTGAGCAATTAGTTGCCTGTTTGGTGAAGCTTTTTAAAGTGAACAAAAGCACTATGGCTTTGGGGAAGTATAACAATCTTCATTACAGTTTAGGACTTTAGGCATATGGTCTACCTCCGTTGAAAATCCTTCTATTCATTTTTATTACTTGCTATGGACCATTACAAACGTTTCAACAGATGAAGAGAGATGGCGTGCTCAGTATGGCCAAGTCATTGATTCAGAAAAGAGGTGGGTTCTGAGTTTCCAGCAGTGGACTTGTGGGAATGGGAAATGGTTCGAGGACACGAAAAGATGGAAAGATGAGGTGGCCAGGTTGGTTGGAAGATTAGTGAAACGATCCACTAAGCTTCATCCTTCTATGCCCTCAGGTGGCGGAAAATTAAGATCTGCTCCTATCTGTGAAGCTCATCTCGATCTGGTACGAGTCAAAACAGGTCTGCATTTTGTTCTTGGATACATAATTATATACATCACCATGTTAAAGAAGACCTAATTATTAGTATGTTATATGCAAGAGGTGATGGGTATTTAATTTGAAATTTTCTTGCACTCTTTTCCATTCATATGCTCATGCTCTCTCTGCAATAACAGATTTCCAATTCTATTATTCTATTGAAAACTCAGTATCTATTTAGAATTGGCTAAGTTTACACTTGGTCTTTTAACTTTATACAAAGTTTTAATTTAGTCCCTTAACTTTAAAAAGCATACATTTGGTACTTTAATTCTAAAATCATTAGGCTTCAATGATGATTTTTTTGTAACAATCATGAATATTTTGAAAATTAAACTTAATATGTTAGCATTTGAGAATATTTTATCAACATTTCAGATCTTAATGTCATCATCTTTTTAAAAAATTTTAGGGTTAAAGGATTAAAAGTATACAGATTGAAATTTTGTACAAAGTTATAGGACCAAATGTATCTTTTAGCCTTTAGAATTTGTCATATGAATTTCTTTATCATGTTGAGCTGGAATCAACCGTCAAGGATGGCAGCTTATGTGGAAAATTTTGAATATTGGGATTTGTAGTGGTGTGATAATACTAGAAATATTTCCTGGATTAAGTATGGCTGCTTTTCACCAGGACAAGTGTACAAATTGCGAAATCCCAGTGCAAGTTATTTAGCTTCACTGTCAACATATGATTCTGCCAATCCTACAAAGGAATGGGGATTTCCTCCATTATCATCTGATTGGAATACTACCCATATATCTAAATCCAGTGAAAGTTCTGCATCAGCTTCTGGTGGAGTATGCAAGGACAAAGGTCTACCTGTGCTGCCAAATCAGTTAGCCGCATCTAAGGTGTGTATTTTGATTTAAAAACTAGGCAAGCCCTCTCATTCCATTCAGACAACATAGGAAAGTGTGCCAAACTCATTAACTAGTTTATATATATATGTCAATGCCAACTAACAAGGTAGTGCCAAAAATAGACTTATGACTTCTAAAGCTTATTTGAGCTGTTTACATTGTCGCTGCTGTGCCAGAAAAGAACCTGTCAGTACAGAGATAGAGCTGCTGAAAGAAGAATGTTGCACGGTGCTTTTAGTGTGGGTCCAGGACAGAAGAATCCAGTTGCTGGTGACAATGATACACCGTCATCACCTGTTGCGGACTGTCCACAAGGAGCTGCAGCTGAGGCACTGGAAATGTCATTTGGGGCTGGTAGTTATGCTAGAAAAATTATGAAAACCATGGGTTGGAAGGAGGTACATTCAAAGCTCTGAATATCATGTAGAATTTTGATTACAGACTGCCATATGGCCCTCAGTAGATTCTCAGTTTCTGGTTCACTTATACCTTTGATTCTTGCAGGGGGAAAGGCTTGGCAGCTCTACAAAAGGCTTGTTGGAACCTATTCAGCCTGTTGGAAACATTGGCAATGCAGGTTTGGGGTGGTCTCGCCATGGGAAAAAACGCTAGTCATACTGTACTGTTTAATGTTCGTTGTTTGGTACTGCTGCCGTCCAACCTCTGGTATTCGGATAGTTTTCCTCATCATCTTATAATGATATGGGAAATCGGTTAGAGCGATACCTGATGCATCAAGACTAGATGGAGATGGTTATCTTTAAACAGCTGCCCTGGCAGGAAGAAGAGTGTGGCTCCTCTCTTCGTCTTTTATTGGAGGAGCAATAAGAGAGCAACAGCGCCAACTGTACATCCCACTGGGGGGTTCTAGCATGGATATCTTCGACATTATGAATTTCTTGGTCAAGACCAGAGACCTTACCAAGCTGAGGCGGGCTGCATTCAAAAAGATCAATATTCCCATCTGAAATATGGAATCAGAATAGAGGAATTATGGGTCAGAATCTGTAAAATAACAATGGTATTCTCGTGGTCCATGGCTAGTTTTACACGTGCCCCTGAGCAAGTAATTCAACAGTGGGACAATGATGAGGTGATGAGTAGAAAAAGTCAGAGAAATTGGATCGTAAAAGAGAAATTTGATGGTTTGTTATGGTTAGTATACATTCTCTCAGATCCTCTGAAGTAAATGCCCCTGAAGAGAGTGGAAAGAAGAAAAAAGAGAATAAATAAGGCTTGAAGGGATAGGGATTAGGCTTTTAACCTTTTCTCTCACATCTGCATGTTCAGATGTAGTGACCCATCCTTTAGAATAAAGCACAACTGAAAATACCGGATGTAGTGATGGAAGAGCCTCTTGAAACAGCAATCCGCAGTTTAGAGTTTCTAGTCTTGTTATGTTCTCGACCACCATCAGCGAGGAATTTCTAGAAACTGGGGTTTGTGCTTAGGGCACACGCTTCAAATTAGGAGGTTGAACCAGAGAATTTGCTTCAGACCTACATTTACTTGGTTTCAAATTGATGTGATCTAAGTAGAGCGCTTTGGATATATTGCAGACATTGGATTTGTTGGTTTTCCTCGCAAGTTTTCTCAAGAGAAGAGTAGAAACGGAACATAGAAGGTCGCTTGCCAAAAAAATCAAAGAAAAATTGTAGGAAGGTTCACCAATAGGTTTTAGATTAAAAAAAAAAATTAAAGAGATAAGTTTCCCAAATTTCATTTAGTTTTTGAAAATTTAGTATTTACAAGTTTGACTGACGTAACTCTGATTCGTAAACATGAACTTCTAACATTCATTTATAAATTTGACATATAAATGATATAATTTATACATATGAAAATTTAATTTGCAAAATTTTTTTTGACTTGGTATTGAATGAAATTTGCGAAACCTATTTGCCTTAATTTTTTTATTTTGATAAAGTATTATTCTGCTATCACTAACCACAATGACGCACAATCGTGTCTGACATTTCATGCGTTGATTCTCAGTGGCCGCTTTCGAATTTCGGAAGTTCTAGTGAACTTAAAAATGGCCGTAATGAGGTGAGTTGAGACCACAAGCCAGGTTATTTCACTTGCACGTTTACAACATCAACAACAATAACAAACAACTGAATTAGCGTAAATAGTAAAGACTCCTAGTTCTAAGCAAATGGTTGGGAGAGAAATGAAGTTCCTAACCTCTATGTGGAGGCGGGAGGCAAACTGAGGAAAAACGTACGTACATTTTATCTTCAGTACCCCCAAAAGGCTTAGTCCCTAAAATTCCGCCAAAATAAGGCCTTGGGCCTTGTTACCTACCAAAATAACAAATTGTACATAAACAATATACAATTAGCAATGGACAAGGAAGAAAAATGATCGTTTCCTCCAAAACCCATTTTAAATCTTAGGCTTAGGTGACAATTTTGTCAGATGTCTTCTCACAACTATCTTTCTTCTCCGATGCTGCCTCCGTTTTCTCATATTCCATTGAGCTCTTCTGTTGCAGCTCGCGTTTCAGTCTTTGGATCTCCTTATCCTTCTCTTCTAATTTTTCTTGCATCATAACCACCTGCAGCAAAAATACTTTAGCTGCGTCCTGACGAAATACAAGCAGCGTTGAGAAAAATAAGAGACTTCGTCAAAAAGCACATATTTTCGGCTCTACCACCAGTTAATATAACAACGTAATCATATCCTTCAAAAACCTAGCAAAAAGAATCCCGCTTCTGCTAGTGCGCAGGTATACTTTTAGTCAATACAGCATAAAGGGTAAGAGAAAAACACCTCCCTTTTTTTTGAACAAAAACTTCTTTTCTGCATCAAAGTAAAAGGTTTTTTCAGATCAAGTTTCCCTCAGTAAACATTTTTCCACTGCATAATTATTCAATCAAAGCAAAGGCCGCCTAACGCATAACCGAAATTGAGAAGCAATCACTTGATTAAAATCAAAATATGACAGAAGGAACAAGTGAAACCATTTCATTGGATCTTTCCAAATCATTTGTCAGCCCCTCCATAAATTTCCGCAATCCTGCAACCAATGTTTATGATTAATATTACATCAATTGCAAACATAATGTAAAACATCAAGAAACACATTGTGTAGCTTGTAATCACCAAAATAAAATTTATGAACAGAATGTAAATATCCAAGTTTTTATTCCATTCTACGGTTTAAAATTCCTCCCTAGGAAATGTTTAACTTCTTAAAAATGTCCTAAGATCAATACATTACTAAATTCATTAGAATATGGCAAACTTCAGATCATAGTTGTCAATGGTTTATAGAAGCCAATGGCAGCACTGCCAAAAATCATCACGTCATTGATAAACACCGCTTCAAAAGATTAGATAGTATCAAAATAAAATTGATTATGCACATCTATTTTCAAATGATCATCAGATTTGTGAATAACCTCTTCAATGAATCTTAGAAAGGTCACATAGCAAACTAGCCATACACTGCAGCCAAATCATTGGCATGGTTTAATTTTACAAGACTCATCCAACAATTTACCTTCAAATTGACTTCTGAGCTCAGCATTCTGGGACTTCTGCAGTGCAAGTTTCATTGCTAGTTCATGCATCTGTGCATCAAAAGGGAAAAAGAGATCAACTGTCAAGCAACATTTGAGCAGTAAAGGAAGATTTAAAATCAAAGCTGTGTTAATGTATGTCTACGTAGACATCACTTTCAACTGTGTATACCATATGACACTGTAAAGCAAATAAAATGTGACTGAAAACGAAATAGAAAGGGAATAGAAAGGGAAAAGGTGATTTTAAAGTTTGGAAATCTTGTTTGGAGTCCCAAATAAAAAAAATAGCAAAAAAAAAGACAGTTGCCCTTGTGATATATGGTAAGAGGCTTCTGAGGGGCTTTAATTAGCTTTGGCTGAGTATTACCTTTATAGTCAGTTGGAAGACAGAATAATCACTGATGACATGTCTAGGTAATGGGATATATCTGCTGCACCTACACTCTCTTTCACATTGTCGAATGAACATCCTTGAGTAATAATTATAAAGATATAATAATTATTATATATCTTGTTTGTGCAATGAAAAAAGAAAGATCTTTCTTCCCCTGCGCACCCTAATAATTTCATTGGTAGAATACACATTATCTTAGAAACCTACCAAGGGCATTCATCAATATATATATGTCCATAATGCATAAACATGCAAATCTCTTGTGCTAACACCACTGAGCACTTAGATCAACTGCTAGGAATTGTTCCAACTTAACCAAAGGTCACAAGTTTGGTCATTTAGGAAAGCAGCAGTGGGTACCACATTAGTCTGATTTGTAATTCTCTGAGAGGTTGGCTAGAATATCGCCCAAAAAAAAAAAAAAAAAAAAAACACACACACACACACACACACAAACAAACTAACTTGTGCTAACCATTTAGTCCCTTTCATGTCCAATAACGCAATGGAAAAAAAATAATAAACTCCCAAAAAATAAATAAAACGACAGAAACAAAAAGCAAATCATATAGAAGCACCTTTCCCTCAGAAGCTTGATTCCCGATCTCTTCATTTTCCTCCTGCAGGGTTCTACATTTAGCCATCAACATCTTCCCCATCTTACTCTGAGGAGTGAAGTTTACAGCAGCGATGTTATCTTGCAACTCCTTTACCCTTTTATCCTTTTCCTCAACTAAATTCTGCCATCAAATTAGAACTCTAGTAAGAACTTCCTTTTAAGAAGTAATCAACAATGCATACAAAAAGTTGACACCACAGTAAAACCAATTGATTATCTACATCAAGCAACAGGCATAAGAAATCAAGATGAAGTTAAACATGCGCTATAAGACATCAGAATCAGATGGTGATAGATTGAAGCACGTGGATATATCTTTGGAATTCGAAGGTGCCAATCAAACCTTGTAATTGTTTTAAAAACCTCATATATGCATCCGACCACCCTCTGCCCCACTGCTAGTCATCCTCTCTGACTCTGGTTCTTGGGGAGGCAGACAGTTAATCAAGCATCCTTTGGTTCTTAGCAGGTTCTTGTAACAACTAACTCTACTTAACGGGATAAAACTACAGCTTCGTAATAAATAGAATATTATTGATCAAGTTAGAGGATAGTACTCTTCCTACATTGCTGGGCCAAAAGAAACCAAAGAAATAGCTTAGACTAACTGTTTTGTATTAGGGCCCCAGTTAATAACAGTTAATTAACTCAGCTTCCCTATGTAAGCGGGGCTCAGTGACAGAGAGAGCACAAAGTTGATTAAATATAAGCCATTATAAATTTTAATAACAAACCTTTAATCGAACGAATTCTTCATGAACAGCTGGATCTAGTAACAACTTCCTTCCCTGAAAATCAAATATTAGGGGAAATTAAACCCACTACCAACACGTTGAAGTCTAGGGAACTAGAGTAAGTAAAAGAAAGAGATAAAGGATACAAGGCAAGAAGATTGACAAATATAAGTCAGTATTTTTATCATTATTGAAATGACTGTAAGAAACCAGAGTGATAAACAAGAAGCAACTGATCCAAATCACAAAGAAATAAGATAAAATAAAGGAATAAATACAGAAAAACGCAAGATTTTTCACCCTTCTGTTTCAGTTCATCAGATGCCACACAAAAGGGAGGTAGCCTCCCCACCCCCCAACCCAAAAAAATAATCCTACTCTTTCCGATGAGAGACCTTCAACATTTGTTTATCAAAGGTGTTGATAAACTGAACTCAAGCTGGATTTCTTCATGAATGGTAGGTGATGCAGTGTACATCCATGCTGAGAATTTCACGCTTTACAGAATCAAGCATAGCACAAAAGTTTCTTCAAAAGTGACGAAGCAATGATATACAGTGAATGAAAATGGTGAAATATGTGGAAGTAAGCACATTAAATCTCCACACTGCCGAAGGAATATAATACTAGAACACATATAATATACCTGCATTGATGGCGGCTTTAGTTGTGCTTTCAGATCCCGTACAATAGACTGAAAAAATATTGAAATCTTAGGCATTCATAATAATTACAACCACCAAAATGAATAAAACTTAAAAATCAGTAATTGATTTCAATAAAGTGCTTGCTGCCTAGAACCTCGGATCCAGATGAGGCCCATGACGCTGATATGGGCAAGGTTGAAATGGCAAAAAACAAGTGGCAGCAAGTTTTCTGAATTCCATACACCTCCAGTGAAATCATGCCAAACATTTGCAACCAAGAATATTCTGGCCTCTGTCTATCTAATTATTATCAAATCCTTATCCCTAACCTTTTGCTGCTACTTATTAGTTGCTGAACCCCCCCCCCAGCAGTTGAGGGGGCATATCTAGTTTAACAGAAGGAAGCTTACAAGGAGTTATAGATATATAAGATATATGTATATCATAAACTCATATTGGTAGAATATTCACTCACCAAATTGACTCTCATGAAAAATTAAGGAGTCATATTGCACCTCATTAACCATAATCGATCCCTTTTTTCTTTTTTTTTTAACACTACTAAACAGAAGAAACATGGTTCAATGTTTATACAGGCAAGCCAACTGTTGGCAATGCAAACACTTCCTAATTGCTAACCAGAAGAATAGATACAATAATTGAATAAGAACTCTTGATTATGACAATGAAATTTTACAAAAACTTCATTTAAGGAAAGCATTAAAGATACCAATCAAATATTATGAAACTTGTGTACACAGTGACTCAGTATTTTGTTGACTTTGTTGTTAGATGCATATAAAGGTTAGTGAGACAGAAGGCATGGTCCCACTCTCAGTTTCTTCTCACTTCATAATTTATATTGCTTTAGTTGAAGAGGCCAGTCAATTCCATCAGCATTCGAGATTGACCCAAAAGAAAAACATGAGTGCTCATGCTACAAAGAACAGCATCAATATTTTAAAAGAATTACCTTCAATTCTGCTATCTCTTGTTCACGTTTTGCAAATGTTACAATGAATGCAGCTTCCTTTTTCTTTGCCTTTTCAAGCTGATAACCAACAAAAAAATAAGTAGGGTCAATGAAACCTTACAAATAGATTAGAATTATAATTTACATTAAAGCAACACAGGTAACAGACTCTAAACCTGCTCTTTCAGAGACTCTTCAGATGATTTCAGGGCCTGAAGATAATTAATCACTGTCTTCGGTTCTACAGAGAAGAAAGACAAAATAATTTTTTCAGCTACAGATTTGAAATAGGGAACACATAAGCTTCTGTTTGAACAACGACTACAGGTCACATAGTTTTTTTTTAAAAAAAAAAAGTAGAAGCTGACCTGGAGTGGTCCCAGTAGGTAAGAAAGGTTCATTTTGCAATGAAGAATGCCACTTCTGAATCTCAGATTTTGCAGCCCCGTATTCATTCTTAAAAATGGAATGACCAGGTAAGAATTTTGAAGAAAGGATAGAGCCATAAAGGTATATTTTAACCTCAAATATGACTATCATATGAACTTTATACCGTGACACAGACAATTCTCAATTCTGCACAAACTTGAACATGTTCCCAAATAATTTGTAACACTACCGACCAAAAATTACAATGAAGCTTTCATAATCGGCACTGATCATCATCCAATCAATGAATTAAGACAGCAGTCCACTTATCTCAACTATCAAAAGTGAGGATCTTTCTCAAAAAATACAACAAACAGAAGAAAATAAACAACTACCGCACAAGAAAGGGAAAGAAATAATGTCAAAGACTTGCTAAAAGGAAACCTTACTTGGCATTTTGCAAGTGTGTCCTTACAACTCTGAAGACTGCCGAATACAGTTGCAAAATAAATTTTAGGCTAAAATAATATACTGCAACCTTGGTACAGCAACATGTTCCACATCAGATATGCTGTAACATACCTCTCACGAAGAGACAAAATCATTCCTGTAGTGACGCCCGGCGAAGCTTCTTCAGCTTTTGATTTGGCCTGCATTGAAGAAAAACAAATTCTGTGTTTCAAATACAATCTTTACACCTCTCATTAGCAAGTACTCGTATCAGAGAAGAACAGTGCCCATCATTCATTCCACCTTCCATGGGAAACCATACATGTTCTTATCTTATTCCACAATTTTCGCAATGACTTTGCTTATAACCATATCATTTCGGTAGAGAATAAGATAAATATCTTGCACCGAAGAAACCGAATAATATAAATATCCGCTGCATAAATAATGATACGTTATGGATATTCACGTGTGTTTAACAGAAACGGTAGTAGTAAGGATAACCTTCTTAGGAGCAAAAGGATCACCGTCATAATCTTCATGGTCATAGTCCGGAGATGACCTCTTATCACCTACACTTCCAGAGAACTATAAGATAGGAATATACGAGTAAATTTCAAAAAAGCAGCGTCTGGCAGAGACGAAAAACCTGAGTGCCTTCCAAATCCGCCTTCAAAATCAAAATCCTACGCTTGAGAAAAGAAAATATTAGGTTGCAAGAAAGGTTAAGCTCGAGGAATATAAATGAACAAACCACACCAGGGAGTCAGTGAGAGGAATAGCGTGAATTCTTAGACTTACATCGTCGAAATGAGCGGGAGAAGCCATGAACTCCAATAACCCTAGAAATACCAGAGGCACTGAGGGAGCAGTATGTGAGCGAAATGAAGGCGAAAATGGGATTTTTCTGGGAGGGAAGAGGCGTAATCAGACGTGGCAGTTAGCATTAGGCTCCTTTCAACATTTAACAGTTTCCAGCTAGCAAGTCAATTACGGTTTTGGACCCCAAAAAATGGAAGAATTACCGAGCGGATTGAAGAAAACAATTTAGGGAGTGTTTGGATAAAAACCAAACCATGGTTTCAGAAGTGCTTTTACGGATTACGAAGTAAATATGTGGAGGAGGTTATCTCGTTTTGCGGAAAAGTGCTTCTGAAACCATGGTTTTGGAGCACCCAAACAGAGCCTTAGTTATCAACCAATTTTAATGATAATTGACTAGCTTACTTGCTACCGGGAGACAAAAAGAAGATAGGTGGCTTTGATTATGGATTTGGATATATTTCTAAGTCTAATTTTCTATCCATTATCTATGCATCAGAAATGTCGATCCGAAGTCCACACAAAAAAGCCCAGGCCGATCTTTTTTTTCCCCCCCCCCCCGTCCTAAAATCGTGCTAAAACAACCGACCATTGCCACTATTTATTTACATTTTTTTTTTTTGGGGAACACCGTTATTTATTCCACAGTTCCGGCTATCAACTGATTTTATTTTTATAAGGGTGTAAATTTATTTCCAAAGTTTTCACCTATAAATACTGGATATTTTGAAATCCTTTCTTTCTCACCTCATGGATAAACCGATTTTCTTTTGTCATCCTTCATAGAAGAAACTCACTTGTTTAAATAAAATTTAAGGAGGTATTAAGTGTCAAGCCAAAAGCTCCCACCACGATAAACTGATTTGAATCATGGAGTTTTGCGAGAAGGATATAAGTGAATGCATTCAAGTCCATAGATAGAGTGCTTTAAGCAATGCTTTGACACCGAATTGGGAGACGCAGCCGCCAGCCAGTAGTACAAGGACATTAAAGTAAAAGAATATATCTGGAAAAATATTATAGGTGTTTATAAATAATAATTTTAAATGACACATAACCCGCCAGGCACACGTATTATAAATTCTTCAACAAAAATAATAATCACTCATAATTAATTTTATCACTGAATAATCATTTTTTGTGCCTGAAGATACAATATGTCAATATCATTGAACAAAATAAATTGTTAGACCCGAAGTTTCTTCGAAGGATCGCGGTGGCAAATGGCAATGAGGCAACGAGCTCTGTCTTTTGCTCTCTTTTTTTTTTTGGTTAAAGCATAAACATCTTTTTATTGGAGGCAATCTTATTTGAGACACTGTCGGACATTAAATGTGGGTACCTCTCCCAACAAGAATTCAAATATTGGTTCATCACGTTGTGGGATACTAGTTCCTTCTACTAGACTCAATTCCTGTTTGTTCTGTCTTTTGCTTTTTGTACAAGGAAAATTTATTACAGGCTTGGGCCTGAGGTCAGATGCATCTCCGAAGAAGGGCACTTTTTGGGCCAAAGATGCGAAATAGGCCTCATCAACTCAAAGCTTTAATTGAGTGATTAGAAGGATGAAAAGCATGATGCCACGATTCCATCATGGTTTTGGCAAACGTGGCATTTTGGTCAACAAAGAATTGTAGTCAAATCACTCCATAAAGCTCATTGTCATTATTTTATGCATTTAAAGAAGCATTACCACCATTCTGACCCCTTTTTTTTCATTGGATTTGGCAGAGGCATCCTTTGGGAGACACAATTAGTGGTAAGAGGCTTTGTGAATGAGATACAAAAGTGGTTCAAATAAAAGAACATATCATATTAAATCCTTTTATATATTTTTAATCTTAATAAAAATGGAATTCATATAGCATACATTATGAAAAATATTAATTTCAAGTTTTAATTATAAAAAAAAGCAATAACAGATACTTGAAGATTGTACTTGAATAGTTGAATTTATCACGGAATAACATGATACACTGGCAAACTTGAAATAAAATCTCGATCTCACAAGTTTCATAGAAGGATCATGAAAGGCAAGATTATTAAAGTCATAAACATTAATATTACCAAATAAGAAAAAGGTACTGCAAAGCCCAATCCCGTATGATTTGCTCATACAGCCTCCACAGTAAAACCCACTCCCCAACAATGGCAAACGTTAATATAATATTGTCTTTGAATAACTTTGTTCTCGTTTCACATGCCTCGTTTGTCGACCACTCAATTTTTATCAAAAAAAAAAAAACAATTGCTATACTTGCAGGGTTTAAAAAACTAATTTTCATTCATTAATTATTACACTTTATAATTGTTGTGTTGGCAGGGAGGGGGTATGCCCATCATTCTCAATCAAGGATTCAAATCATCCCTCTGAATGGAAACAAATTGAATTCTTGTGGTTGGATTATGTATAATATTCTTTTTGGTAATATTTGCAGCATGAAGATAAAGACAGACAACCTTTTCTTCAAACCTTGCCATACAAGGGCCCCACCAACTAAAGCCAAGAGAAGAAAAAAAACACAGTAGTTTAGAATTCGTGTCGTTATTCTTAATTTAGATTATCTCGTTAATTATGTCTTTTTGTGATTAATGATACGTACATATGCGATCGAGGAGGTATAATTAAAAAGCAGAAAAACTAGTCTTGGCTGTGCCCCACGCCCGCTGCTTCCGTGATTGGCTCCCGCGGAATGCTTGGGGCCACGTGTCGACATATTATTCGCTCTTGGCACGTGGGTCTACCCCTAGTCAGAATCATGCATAATTGTTTTTGCTATTTTTTCCCTTTAGGAAAGGTTTTTAATTTTTGGTTATGTCAGTTATGGGGAGCGTTGGATTTAGTTTAAGTTATCTCATTCATAGTTGACACGAGTTGGATCACATAATAGAACTAATTCGACAAGACTTCCATAATAATGACCTTTGTATGGGTTTAAGTCCCTTTCAAGAGTTTGTGTTAATGGTTAACCCATTTTCAAAAAAAAAAAAGTTCTTTTTTGGATATACAAAGACAAGCATTAAGATTGAAAGTTACATGAACCAACTATTGAATCATACAATAAGATTGAGAATTCGTGGCATAATATCACAATCAAATTGAAGTATATCAAAGCAATTTAAAAGAATATCAGAGATTTAACTTTTATGAGCCTTCCAAACAAAATAATCAACACATTTCAGAGTTCTCCTATAAAAATGGATAATCTATTCGAATTGGTATCTACTAATATCTTAGTAGATTTCACTCTTGCATTAATTTCTATGTGATGAAATGATATAGGACTTGTTTGGATTGACTTATAAGTAGCTTTTCAAACATAATTTACAGAATACGAGATAAGTATGTACGAAAAATTTTATCTCGATTTATATGAATCTGCTTTAAAATTCATCTTAAACGGAGTTCCAAACAAATCTATAGATGATGAGATGGATGCCCCTTGTAGGTCGAAAGTCCATTGATGTGGATGTAGTTTTAAAAGTGATTTACACTTCTGTTAGTCTTGACAGATGGAGTAATTTATTCTTATTAATATTTATAAGGACAAATAATAGGAAAAACTTAATTCCATCCCATCAATGGGGTTAACTAACTCATTTTCATTTATTAATATCTAATTTCCCGCGTACAGAAAAAGGAAATATAACTACTTTGTAACTATCAGGAATAAAAATGTTTAGTGCAGCTTTTGTTATTAAAAATGAGTGATTAATAAGTAGATGAAAAAAGCAAGTGAAAATTATTCTTAAAGGGTCCAACAATATTAAATATTTCATAATAATATCCCATATCAAATAATTATATATGTAGGGAAAATGACAAAACAATAAAATCTCAAATTAAATTTGTTCTCTATACTTTAAGAGGTTTAACAGCATTTGCAGATGATATTACATTTTTATAAAAATTCTTGATTTGGGATTTTTTTTTTGTCATTTTTTCTTATGTGTGTGTGTGTGAAACGAGTGAAAATGCATCTAAATTATGAAAATATTTAAAAGCGATGTGAATAAAAGATGAAATAGATGAAGATATAGGTGGGGGCTTGTCGGCAGGGCGAATTGAGAAGCCTATATGGAAGGAATGGATTCAGGTTGAAATTCTGTGAAATGGAGGGGACAGGGTTGTGACATAAGAGGGCCCTAAGCTCCTTTAGGGTCATCCCATTGTTCTGTTCTTCTATCTCCTCATCATCACTTGTATTTTCATTCCTCTCTCTCTTCCTTTACTCTGATTATTACTTCCACCCTAATTTTACCTATTATCTTTGTTAGGCTGTACTAACTCATGTTATTTAGGTCCATTAAGACTGTCTTTTCATTAAAAAAAAAAATCAGAGTAATTGGTCCAGGAGATTAGCCTAGGTGAGAAAATCCAAATATAATACGGATTTGAATTCTCTCCTGATTTTTTTCATCCTCCTTATTTCATCCCCATCATTGGATTAAAAAAATACTGAGATTTAATATCTTATAAAGATCATGATTATAATATTATATAACAGATAAATAAATTCAAAATGGTAAAATTTGTACACTACTAAAAATAGACAAAAGAATAATGATTTTATAAAATACTAAATAATCAACTAATTAAGAAAAGGAGAAAATGACGAGGGGAGGATCAAATCCGCATAATGCAAGGTTTGACAATCTTTTATTGCCATTCACTCATTTGGAAAAAGGAATAGTTAAGATCGATGCTGTTAAATTGCAGAAGCTGGTGAATTGTGATGAATGGCTTCTCATTTTGTCTCAACCACCCATTGAAAAGAATAGAAGCTGGAAAAGCAAGATAAAACCATCTCACCTAATAATAGTTAATTCAATTTTTGAGCTTCTAGGGGGTCATCAAGATCTGGAAAAATCTCTCATTTTCCTGGTTCAACTGAAATGAGTGTGTTTTCTCATGTCATATGAACATGAACATATGTGTGGTTTTATTAGGTTTGGGGATTAATTGTCAAGTCACTTAATTATAAGATGATTGTGTCGCCTGAACAAGTGTATGGGAGGAAGTAGGTGGCATAGTTTTTAGGGCTTTGCTTGAAGATCAAGTCACAATTTAACCCACCAACATGACATGTGAGTTCAATCCCATCAATCCCAACCAGCTTTTTTCTAATTGTTAGGAGGTGTTTGGATAGAAACCAAACTATGGTTTCAGAAGTGTTTTTACGGTTTCTGAAGTAAATATATGGAGAAATTTGTCTCATTTTACGGAAAAGTGCTTCTGAAACCATAGTTTGGAGGTTTCCAAACACCCTCTTAATCCATTCTAAACTGCTAGCATTTTTTGACAGTGAGTGGATATCTAAATTCATATAGTAATTCTTAAGTTAGATAGACTTAGATTTAATAAGAAATGTACAATAAAGTGGAATAATCTATGAGATAGAATAGATCATTGTGAATTTTAAGAGGAAAAACATCTAATCCCAAGCATATTTTGAGATAAGGTGTGACGCTATTTATTCTCCCACCATTAACTTTTATATAAAACGGTGAAATTCTAGAATTTTCTATTCAATGAGCGATTTTCAGGCTCAAAATTCGAAACCAATAGTTATGAAAGCTCTAATATCATGTGAGGATTTTTGTTTTTGGAAAAAAAGTAGATTTATTAAATGAAAATTTTGTTACAATATGCAACACACAAATTCACCAATATACGCCATACCGGGTTATGGTACGAAATAAAACTTTATGGGAAAGTAAAAAGTGAAAACACTCGGACCGACCCGCGACCAAACTCCTCGACTTTGCCCTCGTATTGTTGGCAAAACAAGAAGCTAAAAGTCTAAGTACCCGTTTTCGCTTTTCAACTTTGGGAATCAATCTTTTCTTCCCTACCAGCATTTTTGTATGCATATATCTATGCACACCCACACACAAATATATATATATATATATATATTTGTCACCATACATACATACATATATCACAGGAAAAAAGACAGAAAAATAACATTTGAACTTCATAATCTCCAAATGGTCTGCTGAATTTGAGAAATCCCAATTTAGTCTCAAGAGATACCAAATTGGGATTATCATGTTAAAAAAAAAGACCAAATTATCCTTCATTTTAAATATTGTTTTTAAAATATCACAGCCCTCACTGGCTAGCCAATCGCCCGAGCTCGGGTGGTAGCGGTAGTCACCAGAGCTCCGTCGGTTGGAAAAAATTTTTTTGAAAATTTTTACAACTTCATTATAACCGTTAATAACTTTCGTAACGCTATTAACAACTTCAGTATAGTAGTTAATAATAGGTTTTCTGGGAAATTCAATAAGCTCCAGTGATCGGAAATAATTTTTTAAAATTTTTTTTACAATTTCAGTATAACAGTTAACAAATTTTATGATGCTATTAACAATTTTAATATAACAATTAACAACAGGTTTTTTGGGAAATTCAATAATTGGTTGTCGGAGCTCCGATGGCTGGAAACAATTTTTTTGAAAATTTTTACAATGTTAGTATAACGGTTAACAACTTTTGTAATGTTATTAATAACAGGTTTTTCAAGAAATTCAAAAAGTAGCAATTTTACAGCTTTAATAATGTCGTTAATAAATTCCGTAACTCTATTAACAACTTCAGTATAGCATTTAACATGTTTTCTTAAAAATAAAAAAAAATAAAAAGGCATTTTTACCACTTTAGCAACTTTTTTTTTTAATTTTTACAACTTCAGTATAACCGTTAACAACTTTTGTAATGTTATTAATAACTTTAGTATAGCAGTTAATAACATGTTTTCTGAAAAATTCAAAAAGTAGCATTTTTACAACTTTAGTAATGTCGTTAATAAGTTTCGTAACTCTATTAACAGTTTCGGTATAGCACTTAACAACAGGTTTTCTTAAAAATTAAAAAAAATGGCATTTTTATAACTTTAACAATTACTTTTTTAAAAAAAATTTTTACAACTTCAATATAACGGTTAACAACGGTTATAACCCTATTAACAACTTCGATATAGCGGTTAACAACAGGTTTTTCAAAAAATTCAAAAAGTAACATTTTTACTAGGGTTGTTCACGAGACGGGACGAGACTGATAAATAATAACGGAAAAAGGAATTTGTCTTGTGTCCCGTCCCGTTCCAATATTGTCCCAGTGGAACGGGACAGGATTGGGACGTCCCGGTACTTTTTTTTTTTTTTAAAACACTGGGGGGCTTCTGAAAAACTCTGTGGGCCTTTTAATAGGAGATTTTAAATGATCTGGGCCTTCAATAGGAGATATACTTTTCATACATTAATAATTTTACAATCTAAACAATATCATATAGCTTTATATCTACTCATTTACTGAATGCTCGTGCAATATTTAGTGAGGATACACTGAAAAATAAACTATTACCCAACAACATCATGATAATTCAAGTATTCAATAAATGGGGCAGTAAGAAAACAAAAGTTAATCATGTGATGGATCTTGTCATCTTGGCAAGACAAGAAGTAGGAACAACTAACAAGTAACAAGCCAAAAAATAACAAACAGAGTATGAGAAACAAAAAAAAGCAGAAATCAAACCATTGGAGAGGAGATGAGGCGAGTCTGCAATCTACAGCAAAGACCGGCGCTGACGACGAACTGGGGGCTGAAGAGAAGCTGTGAAGGTTGCAACTTCAATGGAGGCTAGATTGGAGAGTAGGACCGTGACTCCATGAGTGAAGACACGAAGTCAAGACGAGAGAGGTAGAGTGAATTAGCAAGCACTGAGCACTGTTCACCAAGTATAGAAGCGTCGACTTCCTCTTCGATATCTGATCAACACCCTTCAGCAGAGGAGCTGGTTGATTTTCACGATCTACTCAAGATAAGAGAATAGCCGAGAGCAGTGACAGAGAGGCAATTGGCGAGAGCTTCAGCCTTCAGCGGTGAGAGTGTGAGACACAATTTAGGTTCACTACTTCCGTTGCCTGTCGCTATCTAAAATCTGAATGGAACAAATTGAGGCAAAAACGGGAGACTGGAGAGACTAAGAATCGAGAGAGGCAAAGCCAGAGAGTTAGGGCTTCATATTTTATTTGTTTTTACCTTTTAACATTATAATATATAACTCAAAATAAATATAATATAAAATATTTAAAATATATATACATATCGGGACAGGACGACCTTGTCCCGTGTCCCATCCTGTCCCGTCCCTGTCCAGTCTCATTTTGTCTCGTCCCAGTTAGTCCCGTTCCATAAAATTTCGGGACAGGCCTGTCCCGTCCCAATAAGGCCTGGACCAAGACGGGCCAATCGGGATGGGTCGGCTACGAACACCCCTAATTTTTACAACTTCAGTAATGCCGTTAACAAACTCAAAAACTAGTTGTTAACTACTATACTGAATTGTTAATAGGGTTACAAAAGCTATTAACTATTATACTGAAGTTGTAAAAAGTTTCAAAAAAATTGTTTTCCTCCACCGGAGCTCCGGCGACCAATTGTTGAATTTTCTAAAAAATCTGTTGTTAACTGATATACTGAAGTTGTTAATAGCGTTATAAAAGTTGTTAACAGTTATATTGAAGTCGTAAAAATTTTTTAAAAAATTATTTCCGGCCGTCAGAGCTTGTTGAATTTCTCAGAAAACCTGTTGTTAACTACTATACTGAAGTTGTTAATAGCATTACAAAAGTTGTTAACCATTATACTAAAGTTGTAAAAATTTTGAAAAAAAAAATTTCAGACTGACAGAGCTCCGGTGACCAATTGTTGGCTAGTCGTCGAAGCTTCTGTGACTGCCGTCGCTTGAGCTCCGACGACTGGCCGGCCAGTAGGGGCTGTGATATTTTAAAAACGATATTTAAAATGAAAGGCAATTTGGTCTTTTCTTTTAACATGATAATTCCAATTTGGTCTCTTGAGACCAAATTGGGATTTTTCAAATTCAGCAAACCATTTGGGGATTATGAAGTTCAAGTGTCATTTTTCTGTCTTTTTTCCTATATTATGCTCTATTCGCAAAATAACAAACTCACCAATAACCAAAATGATTCTTTTATTATAATACTCTTCCGACCCTAAATATAAGACCTATTTTGAAGAGTATATCATGAGAATCTAAACATTAGATGTTCACTCTTATTCAATCATATCATGGCGTTCATTTCTTTTATTTTATATTTTTTGAATTAGGAAGACATACCCTAAGTGTTTGAGATAACAAGTAAAAACAAACTCATAACCGCTCACTTTAAAAAAAATTCATATCATTGAGTTATAACAATGTTGATATTTTCACCAAAGAGTTAAGAGGTGGTTGGTAAAGCAATTAAAAATAATACTTTTTAATATAAAATTTTTCTTACATACTACCTCCGATCCTAAATATAAGAGCTAATTGACTAATTTGAATAAATTAAGAAAATAAGTTAAATTAGTTATTCTAATAAATAAGTGTCGTCTTTCCTAAAATATATCTGCTAATTAAGTTTATTAGCTAGAACTATCATTATTAAAAAAACTGTTTTGAGAGAAAATAGATAAATATGAAAAACAAAGTAGATTAGTGTCGTATATTTATAACCAAAATAAAAATTAAATAAGATTTTATATTAAGAGCCGGTACTATTAATTTATTTTTGAAAAGCTAATCCAATATGATGAGAGGCATGCATGATGCATGTATAGATGGGATGGGATCGCAAGAGAGGGGGGGAGAGAGAGAGAGAGAGAGAGAGAGAGAGAGGGAGGGAGGGAGGGAGGGAGAGAGTGGAGAGTGAGTGTGTAAGGACGTAGGGAAGCAGGGTGGGGCCCAGATGCAGGGAACCATGGTTGAAGGGTCAACCTCAGTGCCCATCTTTTAGCCCTTCAAACCCCCAACACTGCCCATCATTTCTCAACGATCCCTTTCTTTCCCATATCCCTCCAAAGATTAATATTCTCCGCGGAGGCACGCAGGCTCTTCTGCTGTGCCCGCGCCCCACAAGCATCTCCCTTCTTCCGTTTTGTTCGTACACATGATTAAAATTATTTATAAACACGTTTTACGTAAATTAAAATAAAACTTTTTTTATATATTTATTTTGTATTCTGTAAATCACGATTAAAAAGTTATTTATAAACTATTCTAAATGGCCTTTCATCTCTCTCTCATCAGTCATCACTTTGATTCCTTCATCCGCAATTCAAATTGCTCTCTTTCCCCACAACCTTACCTGCATTATTCCCATTAATTATTAAATGCATGCAAATCCTCCGATCATTGGCTGTTTTCCATCCGCACGTGCCTGCTCTTTTTCATCACTACTCCATGCACATGCACTTCCCCCACATTAACATCCCATCATCACACAAACCATTTCTTTCCTCATATTTAATTCTCCTCCTTCTATTTATTCAATTTATTTATATATTACTTCTTCCTATCCTAAATTTAAGAGCTAACCAGCTAACTTATAAATATTAAAAAAATACTCCTCCGGTCCTTAATATAAGACCTAATTGTTAGGTTGATTTTGGTCCTAAATATAAGACCCATTTCTCATATTTATCAATTTTCTCTAAATTACCCCTATGGATACTCTCTCAACCATAATCAAGTAGAAGAGGGAGATGAGGTATTAAGAAAAATGATTACGGTGTTTTAGGAAACATGTGTCACTTTTCTTATAATTAACTAACTTACCTAACTTCCTTAATCTAATCAAATTAGTTAAATGGGTCTTATATTAAGGACCGGAGGAGTAGTTGTTTATAGAAATTCTGTTTTTTTTAAGGATTAATATAATCTTTAGTCTCTCAAACTTATCTTCATTTTAGTTTTAGTTCTTCAAATTTCAAATCATAGGTTTTGGTTTTTCTAGGGGCCAAACGGTCCAGTTTTTTATTATATTATAGGAACTGATATTTTAAATAAAAAGAAATTTAAGAGACCAAAACTAGTGATTTAAAACTCGAGAAACTAAAATCAAAATGAGTATAACCTTGAGGGATTAAAAATTATATTAACCTTTTTTTATATTAAAATGCTTCTTTAATAATTTGTATTGAATCCACATTGATTGATGAAAGCCTTGAGGTCCAATTAATTTAGAACAGTATTGTACAGCAAACTCTCTATATTCTTGTTCACAAATACCGGCAAATCTTGGATGATCCTGGTTCAAAGCAGATCACCTTTTGTGATTATTAATATAAACTAGTGATCATCCAGTCAGTCAAGGAATATAATCCGAATTAATTAAACATCTCTTAGATTATGACAAGATATCACGATAGATTAATACATTTTTTTAAAAAAAATTTCTGCGCATTCTCTCATGATGAAGGACTTTTTTGTCTTGTCATACGTATATCATCAATCTAATCTAAATTTTTATATGACCAAATTGCTATTGTTTAATTTAATTAATTAGCTCATGCGAATCACATGAACATTAGTCAAAATTTTGTCAAAATTCGACGATAATAATTGAGGCAAGAGGCTAAAAAAGAGTCCAATATAGGACTATAGCGGGAATTATGTGATCATGTATGATTGCATTTTGATTTTGTTTCATTATATAAAAACCATTTTTTTTAAAAAAAAAAAGGTAAAACGTCTCCATACGGCAATTAAACAAGATGTTAGGCAAATCGGTATCTTGTCTTTGTCATGTCTGAAACAAAAAAACTCAATCTTAGTTACTTTCCCTAGCAATGTTCCGTCAATAAATAGTGAAAACAAAATTCAAGTCACATAATTCAATCTAGTTCAAGTGATGATGCTGTTTTACTTTCACCAATTATTGGTGATAAGCCAAAAAAAATTATTCTACTTATTTATGCTTGTTTTGTGTTTTCTTTATTGTTACCTAAATGTATATTGGACACCAAAAACAAAAAAACAAAAAAAACTGCTCATAGATGTATGCTAAACCCTGATCCTAATGAAAACTCATCTCACCTGAGTTTTTTATTCTTAAAGAATGAAAAAAAAATATATGTTACTTAATCAAGCAAAAGCATGTATTATTAATTAGATTTCGTTATACTAATATTATTATGTGTGTCTGTTTTGTCTGAAATAATGGAAACTTTTCCTTATTTATGGTGGCCATTATTGCCAGAATTATGATAAGCTTTATACAGAGACAACTTTGCTGTCACCAACAACCCACTATACATTTTTCTCGCACAAAGACACGTCCATCTGGGGTTAGAAATTTATAGCCAAGAATAAGGTTTTAAGTATATATATGGTGCAAAAATGTTGCTAAACCCTTAATTCATTAACCAAGTATGAGGTACATTAATGGAACCCAAAATACCTTAAACTTTTTAGGTGGAAGATGACAAGGAGAAAATTTTAAACCCAAGAGATCGCACCAAGTTAGATCCACACACAAATTATTAACCCCAAGGAAAAAAAATTAAAGGTGAAAGCAAAGAGAATCCGTGAGCAGAAACAAAAGAACAAAAGGAACGGGGCAACTGTCAAACATCATTAGCACGTAAGAATTTGGTTTAACTTCAGTAGTAATCTTCATATAATGATTCATTTTCACTCTTAATCAAGCTTTTTTATCATGCACCTTTTTTTACTTAGTACATAAGCATAATTATGCACTACTAAAAAAAAAAAAAAAAACTTTCTCAAAGAGAACAAAAAAATCAACCATTGTCACAGGCCACTAGAGGAAAATGCGAGCCACTTAATAAGGACAGTGGTAATTATTAGAAATGAAGACATTTCCAAAAAGTTGCATCCTGCTAAATTAACGCAAATAGAAATCTTAAAAACACGTATCGTCCTACACATGATCAAAGCGGTTTTGTTAGGTTCAAATCAGGAAGTTTGTGGACCATCCGATATAAGTGTGGCTTCGACCAATGATTTAGCTGATCACGGCATCCAAAATAAAGCTTCATGGAATGAACGGCGCAAAACAAATGTAATTTATAAGAGTTTACTTCCTCCATTCATACTCATCCTCTCTTTATTCTTTACTCTTTCTAAACACAATATATATATACAGTCACTTTTGTTAATTCACCTTTCGACCTATATATATATATATATATGTCGTTGTAACTTGTAAGGTGTTGAGTTTCAATTCTGAAATGCTTTTCCTTTGTGGTCGTAAGAGAGCGAAAGCAAGCAAAGGCATGAAGGCCACGCTGAGATACTTAGCAGGAATGGCAGGGCCTAGTGGTTATGGCTCAAATTCAACAGCCGAGCAAGTCACTGAAGATTGTTCTTGCTTTCTCTCTTCTCAGCTAACTGCTCTCATCACAGGTAAGCCTAAGAAGAACACTTTCTTCTCATCATCTCACGAACAGATGTTTCTTCTGAGGTGAATATATATATATATATATATATATTTATCTATAAGGACCATGTGTGGTTGGTTTGATTGGTTTTCTTCTTCCTTGTTTTCTTTTCCCTTCTTATTATTCTTCAAGGCTCCGGTTAAATGATGAGTGCGTGCATGAGTTGATTCAGGAGATTTATAAATGCCAGATTATGTTGTTATATCACTTCCAGCCATCTTCATTTCAGTTGCAGCTCTGTTGTTCCCCTCCTTTTAGATTTGATTTGACAGATCTGGTTTCCCCGGTTCATTTTCAGAAAACCGTAAAATACCGACACTTCAGAACTACTAGAATATAATAATATTGATGAGACACTACACTTATATTTTGTTTTGTTTCTATGTGTGTTATCCAGCGACACGCACAAAACCATACGAGTCATGTCTTGTTTCGTGTTTGTGTAAAATGAGACTTATTAACTAGCTAGCTGAGGAATTATGCATGAAGCTAAGATTTGTTTATTATGGTTACTGTCCCTTTTTTTTTTTTTTTTTTGGGTGGGATTGAGGAAAGTGGGAGTTAGCCTGGCAGTGGCACCCGTGAGTGTACCATAAAGAAGGATGGTGATTTTCTTTATAGCAGCAACAAGACATGATTCTGTCTCCTTCTGTACAATTCTTTTTTCTTCCATATCGGTTCACACTTGAGGTCATATCACCCCCATCTGCAATACACACCATTAAAAAACAAAGACTCATCATTTCGTCGATCTTTCTCCTTTTCTTTTGTTTCTTTTAATGATTGACAGAATCTGCAGAAGATGTTAGTGTTGGATTAGGTCTTGTTTAAGGAATTAATGGGTGAATTGTGATGTGTGAATGAAAATGAAGGTGGGACTTCTGGGATCGGAGCTGAAACGGCAAGAGTTTTGGCTAAGAGAGGAGTGAGATTAGTGATCGGTGCGAGGGACTTGAAGAAGGCGAGAGAAGTGAGACAGAATATCCAGAAAGAAACTCCAAACGCTGAGATTATAGTGTTGGAAGTCGATCTCAGTTCTTTCGCTTCTGTACAGAGATTTTGTTCTGAGTTTTTGGCTCTACAACTTCCCCTCAATATCCTCATGTAAGTTTGTGGTTCGCTCATATATATCAAACCACCTTGTTATTGTATTATAATAATCGTTCTGAAACAGGGAATATTTTTTGACAGAAACAATGCTGGAATATTCTCTCAGAACTTGGAGTTCTCCGAAGAGAAAATTGAGATGACATTTGCCACCAATTACTTGGGTAATTTTCAAGTTCTTGCCTTCCTATAGATATATTCATTCACTTAAATTATTCTTTAACTCCTTATAATTTCGCCAAATTTTGTATTTTTTTGTTGGAATAATTCCATCAAATTTTAATTTATTCTTTGGAATTTAAGCACAATGAATTATAAAAATTTTCAGTTGGAATAAGTCTATTCCGTCCTAATATTTAGAATATTTATAATTGATATTTGGTAATAATATACATGATATTTGATTCAATTGTGTCAATTGGCTTGACTCTACATCCACTATCGTTATGGTCCCCCAGGCATGCATGCGTTATGATCTTTATGAGCTGCAAGGTTAAAGCTTCTGAAGTCTGTTTCCAAAGTGCAAAGCTTTTGTAGAAGATGCTTTGACATGTCATTTTTCCTCGTAGTCCAAGTCTGGGAGAGAATAAAAAATAATAATATATCTATATACTACCTCCGGTCCTAATTATAAGATCTCGTTTATAGACTATAAACGAGGCTTATAATTAAGATTGGGGGTAGTATAACCAAAAAGAAACCAAACAATTTAAAAAAATCTTCAATGTGTTTGTTGATGATATTTGGGAATGATTTGTGAATGCAGGACATTTTTTGTTGACAGAAATGCTGCTAGAGAAAATGATAGAAACAGCAGAGAAGAGTGGGATTGAAGGAAGGATCATAAATGTGTCCTCTGTCATCCATAACTGGGTGAAGAGAGAAGCCTTTCGTTTCCACGACATGCTCAATGGAACAAAGTACGACTGCTAGCTTCTTAATTAATTGCTTCCTCTCTTAAAAACATTCTTAGCTGTGTGTTTAATCCTAAGTGCTTCAACATTACGAGTGATACTAATCACCCCTTAATCTTCCATCTGATTGCAGATATAATGGCACACGCGCATATTCTCAATCAAAGTTGGCCAATATTTTGCATGCCAAGGAATTGGCCAGACAGCTTAAGGTCAGAAATAAACACCAAGAAACATTCTTAAGGTTAGAAATAAATGTACCAGTGACAACATTGTACCAATGTTTATCTTTCCCTGATGTCAGGCAAGGAATGCAAAAGTAACAGTGAATGCAGTTCATCCGGGGATTGTGAAGACAGGAATTATCAGAGCTCATAAAGGCCTAATAACAGGTAACAACATAACTATCCTTCAATCCATTTTGGTATTCTTAAATACAATCTGAAATTGAAAATATCTAATCATTTCACCTCATCACTAAATATTCTTAAAACTTACATGCAGATTCCCTGTTCTTCATTGCATCCAAGTTGCTCAAAACAACATCCCAGGTTTGTCAACAAGTATCCTTATCATTAATCAAACAAGTCCTAAGTCTCAAGTTAAGTTATGTGTTTGTTTTCAAAGAGGTTAACAATAATCTATAATTCTATATATGAAATGGACAGGGCGCAGCAACAACGTGTTACGTTGCAGTGAGTGCACAAACACAAGGATTGAGTGGGAAATACTTCGCAGATTGTAATGAGAGTACCTGCTCAAGTCTGGCAAACGACGAATTTGAAGCCCAGAAACTATGGAACAACACTCGAGCTTTGCTTCATAAAAGACTGCGTCAGGCTTCTTCTTGAATGCCTTTAATTTCTTCAAACACCCACCCTTGTGTATATACATAAAAATATAAACACTGTCTACTTACCGCTATAGGACTATTACATTACTAGTCAAACCTCCAGGCATGTTATAATGAAGGCAATTCCAGGTGTAGCTTCACAGTATTGAATTACTTTCTCAAATAAAACTGCATACAGAGTTAAATGTACTCTCACTCCCATTTCTCCTTGCAATTTTTTCTGGCCAAATTCATAGGTAGGGGAATTTCCCTTTTGGATTAAAACGTCGGCATAAGTTAATTAATTCAAGTGTACTAATTCAGACGCCAATAATCTGAAAGATACTCAAGTAATAATAGGATTATTTGGGGATGAAGACATTTTCACTCCCAAAGCATACCTGAAAAAATGTGTAAGCGCGAGATATTTGCTGGATAAGATTACGAGTAAATAAAGACAACATTTTTTAGCATATATGAAGTTATCAAAATATTTAATTTAATTGGAAGCTTTCAGAATTAGGATGGGTTAGACTTGGCATGGATACGTCAGTTAACTAGAGAAGCAAAGTCACTTGTGGGAACCTAATTCAAGATAAAAATGAAACTTGGAAACGCATGTTCATGAAATTAGGTTACATTCCTAATAGCGCTGCTGAAAAGTTAAATATATTATTTAATTACAACATATGTTACATAATCTCTTTACAATACTTATATGCATCATAAAATTATATATCAATTTCTACGTTAGGCAAATTAATCTTTTAAAAAAAACAGTAAATATAAATACTCTAATAATTTATTTAACTTCCTTAATCTCCCCAAATTAATTAAGTTTTATATTTAGAATTGGAGGTAGTGTAAAGATGTCTTGTGCATTTTGGTGATATCCAAATTTAGATTAAAACCCCAGGGTGGGGGGTGATGAAGATCTATTTTATATCCACTGCTCTATTTACATCGTCAAACAAAAGCATGATTAACTGAAGAGCTGTTAAAAAAACCAAATAAGAAATGAGAATAAAAAATAGATGGAAAAATACAGAAGGGCCACACACAGAAAAAGGTTATGTCCTCATACGATATCAAGTTACAATACACATTTTGCGAAGCCCTTAGTATATCTTAGATATGGGTTCAGCCATCTACAATGCCTGTGTCTTCAATCACATGTCAACTTGTTTAGCAGCCTGAGTCATGAGTTATGACTGCATGAGCCCTACAAGACTCAGCGTTTCTCATCCAACAATGTAGGGGTAGCCAAACAGCCTGCACTTGACTTTATTTCCTAGCCTGCCATATAAAAGATCTTAGCATCAATTGATCTTGCGAGAAAACTATCACGATTGTTTCAGCATTCACAGAGCACAACCACTCATGGAATGTTGGCTATCTGGTCAGGAGAGAACAAAGAACCAGGTCGCACAATTTAGGTGATGGAGCGTCTAACCTAAATTGAAAGGAGGAAAAGCTAAGCTGATCAAGGTAGAGGTTCATCAGAATGTCTTTCGTCAACAGTAAGATAAATTTGAGGCAAAATGACAAGCTCAAGGATTCAAATTTCAAACCTCTAGGTCTTCAGTCATTATATTGATTACTGTTGCATGATGTTAGGGAAACAAATCGCTCCCACCAACTTCCAGTTCCAGGTTCTAATATCTATAGTCCCTATATCAAAGACATATGGTCTGATAGCAGCTCTAAACTTATTCTGCTAGAAGCTTGTCAGTTGTTAAAGCCTGAAAAATCATGTTGCCACATCCATTCATAGGACCTCATCTTAGGCTCAAACGTTAAAGAAAGCAAAAGCACATTGAAGCACTATCTCTAACAATGATCAATGTTTATCTACCCTTAAATTTGTATAATAGTGTCCTTGTCAAGGAAAAGGTAAAAATATTATAAACTAACCTCATGATCATAACATGATAATAACTTCTTCTAAGGAGAATTCCAACTTTGCAATAACAACAGATAGTGTTGACAGAGTTAAATCCAAGAAGCACAAGTTACCAATTAGATTCATACCCTCAAACGAGGAGACTGGCGAACTGATGAGGCAGATCCAGGAGACAATGCAGCAGATGTTACCCGTCTTCCGAGGGTTTGTTTCTTGGTAGGTCTCTCACCTTTCATAGGTTGAACTTGATTCTCATTTTTCTTGGTCGGGGAATCACTCCTGAAGGATGATATAGATAGATCTGGAGCAGATGTAGAGATGATAGCAGACTCTTGATGTTCACTATTTAAGGATGCTACACTCCCTGTTAGTTAACTTATTAGAAATTTATGTGAAAGATAAATCGACATCTGCTGATACAAGATAAGCTAATGACTTCAACAACAGTACATTGTATATAAGAAATAATTAAAAACTTCTCTGGTTAAAAAAAAAAATTAGAAATTTCCATTTCAACAAGCATATCATGCCAATTTCCACTACAAAGCAAAATTTCAGGACGCCAGAAGTCAAAGGTATAGACGCGTAAGATAGAACTAAGGCTCCAGGACACTTAGCATCCCCATTTTATGCATCTATGATGATGTTCATATATAAAGCCACAAGTCATACCCTGTGCAACTGCTTCTTGAAACTTCCTCCTCATAACTCTGACATATTTAAATAGCCCATTTGTCTTGTTTAATTCATGAATCAACTCTTTGGTTCCTTTGACGGGGGGTTCACAGTTCAATACTGAAAGAAAAGAAACGAATTCAGATTCACGAAGCATATCATTACATTGTTTTGAGATTATAAACAAAACCAAAATTGCTGCTTACACGTGTAAGTATCATTTTCATGACGGATGGTAAAAAAACACTCCTCATTGGGATTGTTCACATTGATACTCTTGAAGGTAAACTTCACCCCTGATGTGCAGAAGAACTTGTTAAGACATCGAAGAATGAAGAAGAATAAAATTGGACAATATGAACAACATCAATTACCATGTCCGCCTTCAACATGGAATCCAAGGACTGTATTGTACCATGAGATGGCCTCCAGAATTTCATCTTTTCGTTCAGTGCTTCCATTCATTGTCCCTTCAGAATCTGCCAAGGGTTTAGAATATACAAGTGTTTCTCAGAAAGCATGAACATCCAATTAATATAATGCAAAATTGAGAAAGGGAAAAGGAAGTGGGTGACACTACCAGAATCACAAAATGTTTCCTAGTCGAAGCCAGGGATAAGTGAAAAAAGGTACTGTAAGACATACTCCCAAAGGTTTGTCATCAACCATGTCACATAAAATTTGGAGGTACTTATTTATAAAGCTAAATATTGGGATCTCAAATCAACTGATAGGACCACATGATCCTTCTCTTTATAGATCTGTCCGTTTCGTGCGGAATACTGAGTACTGTGCCAAATTTGCTGTTTAACAACAATTTTAGTTTCGAACAAAATTTTCAAATAAATGTGATTAAACAGCTCACACAAGATAGTGAGCTTCTTAATGTCGCTAGACTTATTAAAACTGGGCAATTGGATCCCCGTTTACCAAGAGCTGATCTGGTTCTCCAATTGCTCCAATGGGTACGATAGTCGTAACGATATAACTAAATATATATGAAAGCTTCATCAAACCCAAAATATAATGGGCGCCGGCGCGCAGATTCAAGCATCATCATGAAAAGTATCCTAACAAATGAGAATGGAATCTTCAGCATTTATGTCTTATTCTAACGGAAATATCAAAAACAATCTTTTATTTAAGTGCTAGCAAACTGATAGAGGCAATGCTAATCACCTTTCCTCTTCCACAGGACCACAACTATAAAAATGTGCGTCAAACAGATACAAGAGTGCATACAAAAACAGATTGGAACAGAATAAAGATAATGTCAACAAGTCAACAGCCAGCCGGAAGCCTAGAAAGGCTTAGAAGATTGCCATGAAGCGTATGCAGTGCCTAAATTCACAAACAGATCATTACCAGGAGAATGCTCAGATAATATTGCAGCATATTCACAATTCTTGGTTCTTTGCTCCTGAACACTACTCTTAAGATCTTCAACTCTAGTCTTTGCAGAATCAATAGCATCCATCAGAGCCATACGCTTGGCCTCTTTGCGAGTCTTCACTGCGTGAACATGCAATTAAGAGTTGCAATAAGTAATAAGCCAACGCTTAGTCACTAAAAGCTATCATGTTCAGATACTTGCGACGATGAAATTATGCAGTCTGGTTCAGAGAAATTCAAATTCAAGTCCACAACTATAAAGGGACAAGATGAGAGTAAATATTTACCTCCCAGGGCTTTAACCAAGTCATCCTCTGCCTCCCTCAATTTAGCTTTGGCGTCTTCTAATTTAGCTGGAAAGACATAGAATAAATCAAAATCTACAATCCGTATTATAAGCGATAGTTATAAAAGCATAGTTACCCGACAAAAGATTGTATCATGGAAAACATGTAAAGGCTCAGAGCCCTAATTTATTATAACCATAACCCAATATCAGTAGGAAATTCTGTTCAGAGGAGCAGTTCAATTTGGAAGTAAACTAGTGGGGAAACCTCGCCTTGATACTGAGCAGTTTCTTGTGATCTTGCCCTTAATGATTCAAGGGATTTCATAAAAGAAGAAGAAAAGACGTCAATCTTGTGCTGTAGAACCGGAATCTCTGCATCGCAGATCAAGCGCCCAGACTCCATTTTCTTTAGCACTGATTCAGCCATTTGCGTGCACTAGCTACTAAACGCCGCAACAGGTGTAGTTTCGCCCCATTTTCATGTAGCCCTCCCTTGTTCTCTTGGGAAAAAAGTTGCAGAGCTGTTCTATTGACAGTGAAGAGAAGAAGAATGAACAAAGAAGGATGGCGAAATTGAAGGTCTAAACCAAAATGGGTTTCATGGAGAACGCCAAACCGGAATCGGGAAACGTTTCGAGCTGCAGGGTAGCAGAGGCAAACCACAGAAATAAGAGAAGAAAATGACCGAAATCGATTTCAAACCCTCCTCTGAATTTTATAGCCCGCCATTTTGTATTTGAATTATATTTATAACTAATTATTTTTTAAATATAATTAAGGAAAACTGACAAATGATTAGTTTTCAGGTACTTTTTTTTTTCCGGTACTTTAAAAATTAATCTTAGACCAAGAAAAATTATTAATGTTGAATTTAATAATGTGTTCTTATAAACTTGAAAAAAAAAGTGAGTTGCTATTATTCAAATAAAAAAAATGCTCAAGCTAGTGGGTTTTTTTTTTGGCCAGCGCTTAATTTAATGGGTTAAAGAAATGGAAAGTGAAAAGTATAAGCCATGGGTAGAATAATATATATGATATTTAGCAAAAAAAACAGTACATTATATGCTGAAAAAAGGGAAAATGACAAAAAAAATTGAAAATTACTAAATCCTAAATCAGGTTTGACAACACCACTTTATTTGATATTAACAATACTGAATTTGCAAATCATAACAAATTTTTGTTAATATTCTTTCTTTGATACTTAGTAATTTTTAACTTCTTTTTTGTCATTTTTTCTGTTAAAAAAGTAAAAGTATAAAGTTAAAAATAAAAAGTTTTAAATAGAAGTGATTTGGGGGGTGTATGGGTAGAAATAAAACCATAGCTTTAAAAGTACTTTTGTGGTATACGAAGTAAATATGTAAAAAAAAAAATTTGTCCCAATTTATAAAAAAATACTTTTTAAAAGCACTTCTTGAATAATCCCAATGAAAAAAAAAATCAGACCAGACCAGCCTGTTCAACCGAAAAACCGATGAACCGGTCTTTGGTCCGGTCTGGTTAAAGGAAAAAAACCGACCTATGATCAAACCGGAAAAAAACCAATTCAACTGGTAAAGACCAACCAACCTGCCGGTTAGATAGGTTGTCTGGTTTAATAATTTTAGTCTTCATGTTGTTCACAAAGGCGATTGTCACTCTTGAGGCCATTTGCATTTCTGCCATTAGAAGAGCAAGAGGTGATGATCGAAAATCCAGAGAATCCTACAAAAGAGAGAGGCAGTAATTGAGGAGGGAAAAGATAACTGGGGGAGAAAAAGAGTAGAGAATGAAGAAGATATCTCGGGTGTTGAGGTTTGAGGAGGTGGTGGGAACGTTGAAATAAGAAGGATAGAGGTGGCAGTTGTAACATCCCAAAATTTCTAACCTAGAAATAGAAAAATATGTCACACCCTGATATCTTTAACATGATTAATGAAGGAATTAGGGTTGACCAAGGTTAGGTGAGATAAAAGATAGATAAATAGCACAACAATTGAAGTGAAAACTAAAAAAGAACTAAATTGTCATTTTTAAAATGATTGGTCTATAAAAGGCATTATCGTAATTAGTGTCTGAAAATTCTAAAAATTTCTAGTAAACCATGGAAAATAAAATTAATGCCGTAGAACGGAATTTGAAGTCTAGGAAGTAAATACAGGTTGAAAATAATTTATTAAAAAATTATTTTTAATTATTAATATTTTGGCTAAATTAGGGAAAAGTGACCAATATCAATTATTAAAAATACCTAGAGATCTCAAAAAATTATGAAAAATTAAATAAAACTCATTTAGGAATTATGAAGATTTATAAAATTATTTTTAGCCCTAAATGATGAGGATATTAGCTTTAATTGAATTTAACGCTAAATTAATATCACTAGATTGTCTGTTTTTACGGAAACGGCAATTTAAAGAGTTATAGGGGGATAAAAATTATAAAATTAATCAGAAAAGTTCCTTTTATTGAGATATAATTAATGATGATCTGATATAAGAATTCTGAGATACTAGAATTTTTCGGCTATAAGATAAAATAAACCAATATTATATTAAAACTCAATGGACGGTCAGGACAATCGGAGTGGTAAAATTTCTGACAGAATGTCAAGGACACATGTCATGCCCAAATTGGCTAAGAAGGAAAAAAAGAAAATAATAATCAAGTTAGATTAAAATCTAATTAGGATTAAGTAAGATGATTATGGTTAAGTAATCTTCCATAAGATCTTGACACATGGAAAACATGGTTCATTAAATAGCTAGGATTCAACCATCTATCTTTGAAAAGTCAAAAGCTTCTAGAAGGGTAATTAGCCAAGTTAATCAAGGAATTAAGAGAGTTAACCTTAATTAAAGCCTAATTAATCTTAATAGATAAGAAGAGATGATATAAGCCCTAATGACTCACCATCCAAGTGTCAACATATTAAGCCATGTAGCTTAAGATTTGTACATTTGGAAAGAGGTAAAAATTGGAAGGCTAAGATCAAGTCTTATGCAAGAAGAGCATGTGTGGAATTAATAGAAATATGAAGCCTATAAATACCGCCCCCCACATGTTCATTTCATGCAAGGCCATTCAAGTAGGGAAACTCTTGCAAAATTTTATTTAGAGAGAGAAAGAAGAGAGTTTTAGTGAGAGAAAATCACTTGGAAGCAATGTAAGCTTCTACAACTCTTCTATTTCAAGTTATGTTGGTTTTATGTTATTTTGACAATGATGGAAAGTTATTTTCCTAAGACGAGGTGCTGCCCAAATTTCATCAAAATGGATAGGAAGGGTTTAGGTTATGTATGATTAAGATTAGGTATGGTTAAAGGTTAAGGATTAAGTGATTACATGTTAGTTTTGTTAAAAATCCTTTTCCCTATGATTATATATAGTGTTTGGCCAAATTGAGAAATGCATTAGGGAAGTTGTTTCAATTCAATTTGATGCTTTCAATAAGTTTAAATGATGATTTAGTGTAGGTATGTACCAAGAAAGTAAGGTTGGAAGCATTAAAATTGAAATGAGAATTTTGAAACCCTAAATGCATAGTGTTCGGCCAAGTCAAGTTCAGGAAGGGATTGGATTTTCATAAAACTAATATGATAAATGGATTCTACATGAAAAATTATGTAGGAAAGGCCCAAGAAAGTTCAAGAATTAAAGCTAGAAAAATAAACCCTAAAAATCAAGGAAAAAGGGGTTTAAGGGGTTATGTTAAGTTATAGAGTTGTAATAATGCTTAATGTTGTATCATTAGTTGCCTAATAGGCTATATACAACAAAGGAGCAAAGATCTAGTCAAGAGGAAAGAATTCAAGAGGAAGGAAAGTATTCAAGGTAGCTTTGCAATCTATTATATTAGAGTGTCACTTTACTTTGTATGATTATGGCTATGTGTTTTGCTAACTTGTTATGCTATGAGGTGGATGAGAGTGTTATGTTATATGATGTCGCCTCCATGCAATTTATTGGCTTATGCTATGTTGAGTGCTATGAATGTTTATGATAATATGTCATTGCCATAGCATGAACATAAAGTTATCATATGCATGCATGTAGCTTGATTTACAATGTATTGTGTGACCTTGATAATGTATGCAATTGCTACTAAGATTTCCCAAGAATCTTATCCTAATATTTAAACAAACCCTAGGGCCTTCAACATCTAATGGCAAAGGAAGGGAGTTGGCTCTTCCTTGAAAAGGTAGTAAGCCATAGTAACTTTATATGACTTTGAACATTTCTATTTTGGAAGAATGTAATGATAAGCATGCTTTAAGTTTCTAATAGTATGATTGAGGTTAGAAGTATACAAGCATGATTAAAATAGTCTAAGCATGTTAGAAATAGTTAGTATAGTTAATGAGAGTATGTTATGATGGTAAATGGTCAATTAAAGTTAAATTACCCTTTCAATGGGGGTAAAAAGTCAACTACAATGGACCAAAGTTTGACCAATAACCATTTGAGTAAATGAGTGAGTTAGGTTATGAAATTTGGTGAGCAAATATATCTGATTTTTCTCTTTAAAATGAGAGGTAGTTTGCCTGATTCCAATAACCGAGCAAAAAGTTATGCGTTCCTAAAATTAGGCAAAGATAAGGTAAAAATCAAAAAATGACCAAATGAACAGTAAATCTTTCAGAGAAAACTGGGTTCGAAATTTCAAGGCAATCAGTCCAGAAACTATTTTTTCTCAAAATTTTATCCAAAGAGCTTTCCATAAAACTTGGAATCTCTCGATTTCAATTTTTCTATAATTAGTTATGAATTTTCAAAATTTGCTATATTTTAGGGTTACAATGAATAGTAATCCGAAAAAGAAAATTTTCAAACTTAATTTTTCATAACTTGTAGTCTTCAAAAGTGATATCAAATGCTTCCGCAAGGCAAGTTAATTGGTATAAACTTAAGATGTGACAGCGGTGGGGGGATGTGGAAAGAGGAAGAAGAGCAAAATGAGGAGCCATTGAGGACGAGGACAGAGAGGTGAGCGAAGCGAGAAAGTAATCCAAGGAAGTGAAGGGACGATAGGCAATTATTTTACTATTAAAAGAAGGAATGCACAACCTGTAATTTCAGAGCAAGCACGGCAGTCCAAGTCTTCCAAGTCTTTCCTTTGGGCTGGTTGGTTTTTGATTGTGGTACTTGGTGGAGTGATTGAGGGGTAAGCCATAAGCAAATGGAGATTAAAAAAAAAAAGATGGTTGCAGAGCAATGATTCAGAGGTGGCCCACACAAAAGGTAAAAGAGTTCCCAAGAAAAGAAGAGTGAAAAATGTTTAGATGGAGTTTGGAATTGAGCCGCTTGAAGAAATTTTTATCAAGGACAGTTTACTAAAATTAAATATTCAAACTATTTTTATGGTTTTTTTGTATTTTGTTGACTGATTATTATTTATGAATATTATTTTAATATGACCGGTCTAATCTCGATCAGACCATTAACTCTTAACCTACTATCTTGATTATTCATTGTCCAGTCTGATTTTTTTGTTCTTTGAATAATCCAAATACCTCTGGTCTGGCTCTTGCCCCAACTCACAAACGTCCAAATCCAAAAGCAGGCATTATTTTAATTGGTTTGGCACTTGGGTTTGGGCAAACAAAGCCCATTCATCCCTCGGGCCTGGACTGACTTAGCAGTGACCAGGCTAAACGATGGCCCTGATAGAAAGGAAAATACACTTGGGCTTTTTATTGGGGAATTGGGCTTTGTTTCCCATAACAGGCCTCCATAAAACACTGCTTGCTTGCTTATTGTTTGCCGATATCTGGAAAACGAGTATTAATTACGGGGCCCGTTAAGTCTCTTTCTTAACGGGTCCTTGACGCTGCCTCCCCTCGATTGAAAAGGCTGAACAACGATCAGGAATAAATCTTCGTACCATTTCTATTTTTGGGTGGAATATTGTGAGACTAAAACTCAGCACCACAAGTGACTTCAAATACAAGGATGGTCAAACACAGTGCCAATGAACGACACATGGAGATCAATGTAACTTGTTGCTCGCGTTGGTGGCACCCTCGTTTGGATCAGCTTAAATACTTATTTAACTACTTATAAATATGTTTCATGTAAATTGCTTATTTTGTATTTCATAAATTATAGTTAAAAAAATTATTTATATGTCGTTGAGTTCATGATTATGGATCCCTGAACCCTAATTCATGAAGGAAGGAAACCTATCTCATGATCTCGGACAAGCTCCGCTTTAGTTTTCTGCAACTGCCCCCGACACATTCTCTTAATTTCTGTGTATGTTCTTCTTTTTTTTTGGGGGTCTTGGTCCAAGGTATATTCACTGTTTCATCCAATAAGATGAAATAGATTATTACTCACAATTACCGCACCTTATAAGGCGCTTTTTAAAAAATAAAAGCCAATCCAAATTATAGAGTGTTTATGATTTTATTCTCTAATTATCGACTTTCACACTCTTGGAGAAATTATCGTTGCTATTAGCATGGGAAATTAAAATGAATCGTAGATAATCTGTATCAGAATAGAAAGTTTTGTTTTAGCTAAAATAATAAAGAGAAAGAACATTAAAAATCAACATAATGTTTCTTAAAATATCTACATAACTTAAATAAACGATTTTCAGGTACACATCATATGAAATAAAACAAATCAAAATATTTAATCAAAATTTTTTTAAAAACATTATATACTTGAGGTAATGAATTAGCATTATTTAAATTACGATTGAATACATTTTAGTCATATCTTGGGGTCAAAGATTTATACAAATCGAAATTCAATTAATCATGAAGAAATATTTTTAATATTTGTTTCCAATTGTCTCAAAGGCAGTGCAAAACAAATATCTACCACTTACCGTTTGTTTGGACCGAACCCCACCACTTAAAATTAAAAATGCCTACGTGTTTAGCAACAATTAATGTTAACACGTGATGGCTAACAATAATTCAGCTAATTTAACAGTGAAGCAAGAATCAAATATTTTGGGTGGGTCTTAAAAGAGAAAGCAAATATACAAGCCATCCATTTTGATTTTGTTAATAATATCTTAAACACTTTTTGAGCCGAAAGAATAAAAGAGCACAACGCTAGTGATCTTGAAAGAATAGAAGAAAGAACATTCCAAAGTAGCCCAATTCAATTGGACGCAGAATTAAAAGAATTAGTTGAACAAATGGCAAACTCATCTAAATGCCAGAACCATCAGGCAAGGAAAGGAACAGTGAGCTAGCTAGCTTTCATAAAGTGCTAAATTTTGATATTAAATTTATTAGAAACATATTGAAATTATTAGAGCTGGGTTACATAAAATTATGGTGGGGGCCATTTACTGGGCATGCACTAGACGACCGATTGAAGAACTCTCAAATAATTGGTTGAAGTTTCAAAGTCAATTGCTTAAAAGCAAGAACACAATTCCAACACCTCCATTCATTCTTTCAATCCACGTTCCACAGAATCTTTGTTAGTAAGCAGACGCGTGTCACTTGGGGGGGGGGAGAAGAGATAGAAGAAGAAGCAAGAGTAAGCAAATTATTTGTTTAAAAGGAACAATCATTATAAGAAAGAAATTAGAAAAAATTACAAAAAAAACAGCTAAAATTAAAAAATTATATACAAAGACCCGTTCATAAAAATTATTATCAAAACCCGTATTAATGTTGTGAAAGGTTCCTATTTGTAATTTTTTTTATTTCGGAGGTCTTTTTTTGTGATTTCCCAAGAAATTATATCACATTTTATTCTTAACATAAGATCTAATTGATTAATTTAAGGAGATTAAAAAAGTTACTAAATTACTTAATTATGGCATATGTTGCATGATTTCTTTAAAATAGTTACATGTATCATTATATTATATATTAATTTATAAGTAAGACAAATTAGTTGGGAGAAAAATGATAAATATAAATACTTTAAAGTAATTTAATAACTTTTTTAATCTATTCTAATTAGTCAACTAGATAAAGATCAGAGATAGTAAATTTTATGCACTTGAATTTAGTTAAAAAAACAATGCTTTGTATAAATAATACCATATCCGATCCTTAATATAAGAACAAGTTAAAAATTTGATTTGGTCCTAACTATAAGATCTTAATCCACTTTATCTCATATTTTTCCTTCAAAATATCCCTATTAATTAAAAAAAGATCTTAACAAAGGAAATTTCAATACACATGATGATAGAAAATAGTTTAAGGAGATCAACATATATTTATAACAAATAATCAACTTAATTGTTTTCTTTAATATTTTCAAATTATTTATTTAATTTTTATATTAAGAACTAGTAGCATGAATAGGCGTTAAAACGTTAATAATTGTCAGTGGTAATTTAAAACACACACACATATATCCAATCCATTTCACGAGGTAAACAAAATCCATTTCGAAATATGCATAAGAATGAACATGCTTAGTTTTTAACTCAAGTTTGAGCTTGTCATTACAGTTCCCCCTTTCAGTTCCACTAAATGATACTAGCATGGATTATTCATCCTCCAATTTTAAATATAAGATTTATTTAAGAATTCTGATTTGATTCTAAATACGAGTTTTAAAAGTTAGTAAATGATTCAATCAAAATGACTACTTATTTTGAGTTGATTTGTTCAAAGAAAAATGACAACAAAATACTATATGAAAATCAAAAAGACAAAATAGGCATCCAAATACGCAAAATGACCAAATGAGTATTAATATGAAATTTTCACTTTTGGTGTAAAGATTGAAACGCCCCTGAAATGAAAGAAAAAGAAGCTGAAGTAAAAAGAGAGTAAATAGAGGAAGACATTGATGAAACACATGAAAAATAAAAGAGGAACGTTAGAGGTAAGTTTAAATTGATAGTCTTTGAAAATGCTATTATCTTACTCTTTCGCATCGCTATTCTGTAGACATTATTGATTTGGTGGGTGTTGGTTGTGGGTAAGAGGGTTTGTAGTAAGAAAGGGAATGAATTTGTGGCATTACGTAAATGAGTAGAAGTTGATGGTAGAGTTTGGGTCGTTCATTTTTGTAGCTGCTTCATGATGAAATGGAGACAGGATTGTTGGGTTTGAGGGTTTATATTAAGTATTTGGTGAATGATGGCAGAAATCAAAAAATAGTGGCAAGCAATTACGTAATGTAACTGCTGTCATATGCTTGCTGGTTTTTGGTAAATATTATTACGTAAATGGTACATTTCATTACACATATAGTTAACTATGAAAATTAATGATTCAATGTTTATTGTGATGTATTTCAGGTTCTCGTCTACTAAATGGTTTATTTATATTTAGAAGTCACCCATCCCTTGAACACAAGTTGCAAAACCCATTGAAGAAGTGGTCACTTTCATTATAAAAGTTATCAATCCCACTATATGTTTTGTAAAATTCAACATGAAATTTTATTAATGGTCAGAAACAGGTTGTCCATCCCCCAAAAATAGGTTGCAAAACTCATTAACAAAGCGGTCACTTTCACTACGAAAGTTGTAAATTCCAATATGTATTTTGTAAAATTCAGCGTGAAATTTTATTGATTTTTACAAACAAGTTGCCCATCCTTGAAAACAAGTTGCAAAACCCATTGAAGAAGTAGTTGTTTTCACTACGAAAGTTATAAATCTCATTATGTATTTTGTAAAATTTAGCATAAAATTTTATTGGTTGTTAGAAACATGTTGCCCATCCCCTAAAAATAGGTGGCAAAACCCATTGAAAAAGTGGTCATTTTCACTACGAAAGTTGTAAATCCTACAATGTGTTTTATAAAATTCAGCATGAAATTTGATTGGTTTTTAGAAACAAGTTATCCATTTCCTGAAAACAGGTTGCAAAACCCATTAACAAAGTGGTGACTTTCATTACTACAGTTGTAAATCCTAGTATGTATTTTGTAAAATTCAAGGCAAATGGTTTAATAATACTAGGAAATTAGGCAGCTTCACATTTTCTTAAAATAGTTTTATGCGAAGAACAGAGACGGAACCAGAAAGAGAATGCTAGACAATAACATTTATCACAATTGGCATTACTTCAGCAACCTCCTCAATGACGGCAATCTCAAGAAGTATGAGTTATTTCAGACAGGGTAATGTACTTAGAAACAATCAGGACATTTCAGTCTTTATACCAAAAGTACAAATTCCAGATTAGTACATTATGCCCATTTGGTCATTTTGCTTATTTAGATACCTATTTATCTTTTTGATTTTTATATAGTATTTTGTGGTCATTTTCCTTTTCTTCAAAGTCATTTGAATAACTTATATTTTATATTTGCCCATTAAAGTCACCAATGCGTGATAAAATGATTTTCGAGAAAAATAACGAGAAAAAATGTCCAAAATTTTAAATAAAATTTTTTGAAAATTATGACTGGGGTGAGATGTAACATCTTGTAAAAGAGAATTTGAGAAGGCAATCATGACAAAGGTCACTATAATAATGATTACTTCGACGCTAATTATTACTACTTAACCATCATATCTAAAAATGTTACCGTTGATATTATTTTTTTTATATAAGTATTGATTGTTTACAGTTTATTTATGTATCTAAGTTTTATTCTGTGAAGTTATTTTCCATCTTTACTCATAACAAATAATTTCGAAAATTACAATGATATGCATAAACGCAAACAAAATAATCAATAATTACTTAATTTAGGAAAAGTCATATTCTAATGTTCTATCACATACTGGTCGCTTTCGGCTTCATGGTTCATGCACACCTGACTTGTATGGTTACTTGGTTAGTACTTATTAGGACTCCCGTAATAATCATATTTCTTTATTTGAGAATGGGATCGATGCTTCGAAATAATATCTTGCTTGTTTTAATTATAGTAGATTTGAAATAATCCAGTATGATCTAGATAGATCTGAAATGATTATACTCTCGCATATGATTACTCTCGTAATTATCTTCCCTTGACATGATCTCATTAAAGAATGAAAGGAAGAATAAGAGGAGTTTGCGAGCCAAAGTATATACATTTCCCAATCAATGAAACCTGAATAATACTGACAAAGCCTCTCTCTACCTCTTTTTGCTGCCGTGCATATCTATTACCCCTGATCTTAAATACAAGAGCTAGCTAGTGTGTAATACAAATTACATTATAAACTAGTTCTTATATTTAGAATCGGAAATAATGTTATAGAACATTTAGCGTGCATGACTGCAGGGAGATCGCTAATTGTTTTTAAAATCACCACTCAAATGTGTAATACTCCTCCAGTCCTTAATATAAGAACCATTTAACTAATTTGATTAGATTGAGGAAGTTAGGTAAATTAGTTAATTATAAGAAATGTTACACGTTTTTCCTAAAATACCATAATCATCTTTCTTAATACCCATCTTCCTCTTCTATTTGATTATAGTTGATGGAATATCCATAAGGACAATTTAAAGAAAATTGATAAATATGAGGAATGAGTCTTATATTTAGGACCAAAACCAACTCATTAATTGGGTCCTACATTAAGGACCGGAGGAGTACTATATTATTATTCAGAAATTGCACTAGATATTGTCACTAAACAAGTCATCAATAATAAAGTGTGATGATTGATTTCTTGAACTCAATATAATAGATTATGTGCACATATATATGAAAAAAGGACATGTTAACTTATTATTATTAGATCATCAGTATAAATCTATAGCAAGTCTTCTAATTTATGATATGATACAACACGAGTTTTTATATATGTGTATGTGTTAATAAACGTACGTAAGAAGGAATATATCATCTTGGTAGCTTGGATGAACGTAAGAAGGCATAGGGGAAGATGAGAAGGCATGGATGGAATAAAACTTGGATTGTTGAGAAGTAAAGACGATGACGTGAAACCTTAAAAGAATGTATTCTGAAGGAAATGATGAGAAGGCATGCATCTCACCAAAATTGATTGATTAAGGAAAAGAAATTTCGTGACAATTAAATATATTTCAATTTTGTCTTGTCTTCATCTCTCCAGTCAATGTTGCTTTTTTCACCATAGCAGATACATTACACTACTATAAATGTATGCCGACAATTATATATTACGTACGTACCAACAGTTGTGTCTCCTACATGTTTTTTACTGCGTCCGATTTTCAATCCAAGAGTTTGCTGGAAAATTGATTTGATCTTAAATCTAAAACCTTAATTCATTTTGTTTCTTAGTTTTGTAATTTACTATTTAAATTATTTCTATTAATTACACATATTAAGAAGTTTCTATTTAAGAATAGTTATGATTAAAAATGATATTTTAGAAAAATTAACTCATACTGTTACATTAGCTAATTTAAATTAATTTTTTTAATCTATTCAAATTAGTAAATTAGTTTTATATTAAGGATTAGAATTAGTATTATGTACGTTGCTCTTCCATTGCACACGTAAGAACTCCAAACTTTACATTTTAATACTCAAAAGCCACTTTGTCACTTCACAGCACAAATTAAAGAAGGAGAACGTACTCGCTAGCTGCTAATGTGTGACCACCACAAAAGTGATTCTGCCTTTTCCATTCCTATTCCCAAACAAAATCAAAGAAGAAATCAACCAATTTAATCCAGAGCACACACATATATAGCTAGTGGTTAGATTAATGATGATGACAAATTAATTGATTAAGGTAATTAATTAATTTTAAAAAAGGTTATACATGATTGATTAATTTTTCTTTTTTTCTTCTTGTTGGTTTAAGTGCACACCAATCTCATTGAAGCGTTGTGTTGGAATGTGATTTGGAGCTGCTGGTGAAGTGTCTATCAACAATGATTCTCGGCTTCCACACGTGCACCTGCCCCGCCCTCAAACACACAGAAAAATTAAGCAGCTGCCCCAAAACTGATTTTCATCTTTTAATCAATTGAGTATGTGGAAATTTCATGTACTTGGACTCTTTTGTGATTTCTCTTCTTCCCAATCACAAAGTTGCCACCACAAATTTCTCTTCCCAAAATTATTTATAAAATTAGGTTACTGAAGTAAAGAAATTATATATATTCATAGACTGATTTTTTTTTATTAATATGAAGATAAAATATATAAAAAAATGAAAAAGAATTTGAAATAAATCTCTCGTTGAAATAGTTTCTAGGAATTTTGTGCAGTTGAGCTTCTCTTGTGTGTAATTCAATTTTTTTTTTATGTGTAAATTAGTCTTTTATGTTCAGTTATGTTTTGTGCAAATCATATTCTCTTATACAAACTTAATTCTTCTTTTGTGTAACTTATTTTCTCTTATATAGTCTATTATTCTAGGAAATATTTACTACTTAATTTTTTTAATACCAATTTTTTTTCCTGAAAACATATAGAGCAAAATTATTTGCAATTTTTAAAATATTGTAGATTATCTTAAACTCCATGCAACTATACATGACCCGATCTGGTTATATTTCTTACATCAAATTCAAACTATTGTTTTTGTTTTATAATATTTTTCAATTAACTCTATGACTAATTCCAAATTAAATAGTGTGTTTATTTTCCTTGAGTTAGCACACGTTTCAAGGCAAGTAAACTGAAAAACATGCGTCTTGCTGCTTCCCACAAACACATGTTTAGTTTGAGGAGCCTCTAATAACGCCATTGTTTTTGAGTTATTTTGAGGCTTATATGATAGATAATGTTTTATTACTAGTTAAACACAAATTCAAAAATTCATATATATGTGTTTGCGCGCGCAGATATTTCCTAAGAAATGGACATTCTTCAGGCTGTCACTGCCATATTATGCAAAAGTTGTGGACAAGACTAGGATTGTCTGGTTCGCGGAATCCAATGGACAACAGTAAGACAACAAAAAAAAAAAGGAGGAGAAAAGACCAAAACCGTTGAGGACGAGGGATGAGAGTGAAAACGATTGAAAGGGAAAAGAAAGTTGGTGCTGTGAATTATATACCTCAAACCCAGAAAGCCAACACGTAGTCTGTGGTGGTAAAAGAAGGGAAATCACAGTACCACCACCGGAACTAGTTGCGGTGGTCATCATTTTAATGGGCACTATAAAGCTCATCAAATATGAATTATTTATATCTTATTTGGATAGTTCATATTTGATTTCTCTAATTAATTATTCTTAAATAGAAAAAGTTATTTTTTGAAAGAATGATAGTTAAGAGATTATCATCATTTTAGATTATATACACATTAAAATAATTATTTTGAATAAATAAAAATAAAAAAGAAATCAAATCTGGACTATCCAAATAAAATATAGATGGTCCAGATTTGATAAGCTTATAATGCTCATCAAAATGATGAGCATCGAAACTGGTATTGTTATAAAAATTAGATTAAAAAATTTAGTTTTATGGATAACACATCAATTTACTTCATGTCACAATTTATAATTTTTTTTTAAAAAATACTCCTATTAGTTGTACATAACAACATGGTCTCGATTAAGATATAGTTACAAAATGCATATAATTAAAAGGAATATTTTAAGAAAACTAATATATATTTATTAAATAACAAATTCAACTAATTTTATCACTAATTAGTTATTTAATTTTTATATTAAAGAGTAGAGGGAGTATTAATTACTATGCCATATGAGGCTGGCTGGTATATATGGTGAGATAGGGTATGGATATAGTCACAAAATTTAAATATACATGCGTACATATGATGCTAGATTATTTCTTAATATATGTGCTAGATTTTCATACGTATTGCTTACATGTAGTAATATATAATAACAACAAAATAAATAATTATAAGAAACTTATGTTGACAGAAATAATGAGAATGGGAGCTAAGGGGCACCCAATGTCCAATTGAAAAGAGCGACAAAGGCGGTATGATGAGACATAATGCTTGAGAGCCAGGCTCAAGTAGCTTAGCTTAGCCATCACAAGAATTTTCTTTTTAAGGAGCAACACTCCCCACACCAAACTTAATTTGGACGGCTTGGTATTCTTCATTTCTGTCCACCTACATTGCTCACAAAGTTATTACATGTACTCCTTCGATTATAAATATAAAATTTATTTTGTAGTGCAAATCATGTTATAAAATAAGGTTTATATTTAGAACCTCAGAATAATTATATTTCCCCTAAAATATAGAAATCTTCCTTCTCTTTAAGACCTGCCAATATTAAATCACTTACAAGAACGGTTTGTGTAAATTGAAATAAAATTATTTTTAAATACTTACCTCTATTTTGTAAATTATAATTGAAAGCTAATTATGAAATTAGTCTTAACGTTAAATAAAAGACTTTAATTAATTCATTTTATTTATTATTTTTAAACTAATTTATCTAACTCTTAAATAGATATATAGTCTAATGTTACATAAAAATATTTTAGAAAAATCATGTCATATTTGTTGAAATTAACTAATTTTTTTAAATGTTTTTCAAATTATTAAATAACTCTTACATTAAAAATCCAAGAAAAAAATACAATCATTAATTTGTAAAATTTAAGAATATATCTATAAAGATGTAATTACATAAAATTCCATGTAATATATTAAAAAAGGAAATTCTGAACATAATAGGTTAACAAAATTTGAAAATTTGTAACTTTAGTAGGGTAAAAAGAAATTAAAGGTAATAAGATGGTGTAATGTTGAGAAAGAAAAAGAGGTTGGAGATGCGGACGAGAAAATAATAATAAAGCTGTCGTACAGGATGACTTGATGTCTTTTTAGATAAATGCCTCTCATGTGCTGCCTCTGCTATGTATATGAGCGAGCTCGTGCCTAGATTCCCATCCTCCTCATTTCTCATTTTAATATTTCTGAATCTCTCTCTCTCACTCACAAGTCACAGGCCACAGCTCTCTCTCTCTTCTTCTTCAGTTCCACATGTCACGCGGCATCACGTGACCACCCCCTTAATCCATATCACTATCACCACATTCACATTCAGGCACCCCCTATTGCGCTCCCACTTATATGCTATATATATATAATATACTCCTTGGGTTTTCTTTCTTTTATTGCTTTCCTTTGTATATATAAAAAAAAAACTCCTCTGATCTTTTTATAAATCATTTCTAACATGTTTTATACAGATCAAGAAAGACCTTAGACCTTATTAACTCTCATTTAAAATTTAACAAATTTTCAACTTTATTTCTATTTAATATATATTATACCTCATATAAACAAAATCAATACAATAATAAATAAAAGATAAAATTGTATATGCATACAAAAAATTTCTCTCACTACCCTATAAATAGGACCAAAAAATATATTTTCTCTCTATCTTATAAATAGGACCAGAGGAGTATTACTGCTAGTACTTATATTTTCATAGTTCTTAGTTTTTATTTCTATAATTTCATGATAATTTAGTTTGAGACTATTAGTTCCTATAGCTTTAGTGAGTATTGATTTTGCTTCCTATGTATTTAAATCCAGACAAAGTTGGCATGAAATTATAGGGACCAAAACTAAAATCTAATCAAATTATAAGGATTAATAATAATATTAACCCATGTATATACATTCTATGTTTATGTTCTTCCTCCTTATCTTGTTTATACATAATTCGTCTCGCACCATGACTTTCATAACATTTCATATGCGTGTGTGTGTGTGAGAGAGAGAGAGAGGGTTAAATTATTAAGAGATTCTGAGGACAAATAGACAGTGTCATAGATGGCATCATGGATATCAACTTATTTTGTCAAACCGCAGCAGGTTTCATTTACATTACTATATTATTATTAACCGCACTACTTAGCCTGTCGGTCATTTATTTTTAACGTTGGCTCAGATCCAGATTTAAATCCCTGGCAGTTTGTGTCCAATATTGTACCTTCTAAAATTCCAAGTCCACACACTAGCTAAGTCATATGTATTAGTTTTGTAGACAGATGATTATTTTCAGTGCTTTGATTATTTTCTGTGGTGCCATTTCTCGCAGCTTTTCAAAATATGAGAGTCTGTGATTTTGGGAAAGCGTTGCTCCCCAACTCTCTTTTCCTTCACCTAAGACCCAAAATTATTAAAAGGCTGAAGCTTATCTGTATCTGATTGTACCGCTTTAGTCCTCTCCCCAAATCCTGCCAACTCAAAATAGGGCCGGATTTATTATATGTCTGCATATAAATAGAAAATTGAAAAAACATTGCTGAAAAGTCCTTACTCAAAAAGATTTTTGTTTAAAAGGACTTGAATTGAGGAGTGTAACTCGTTTTTAGATATGTCTTTCACTATGTGCAAATATCTTTCATTTTACACATGGTTAAAAATAAATTACAAATAATTAAAGAAGAGTTACACCCCATGAATTGTATTTGGATTCTTAAAAAGGTACCTTATGCAATAAAATGTTCAATTGAGGGTTTTCAACCATTTTTTCAAATATAAAAATGATTATGAAACATGACTTATTTTTTAATACTAGTTTTTCCAAAAAAAATTTGATACATTATATATATGCTTATTTTCATGATAATAAATAATTAGAATAAAAAATATCCCTGCCATAATAATAGAAGAGGTTAAAGTGACGCATCAACGTACAGGCAAGCAATAGCTACGTATAAAAAAACATAGGATATAAATCCAACAAGGATTATGCTATAAGACTAATAAAGGTGATATAGACGCAACGTTCGTAGGCATCGTAGCAGACAAAATTCATTCCCTAGCCCACAATTTTTGTTGCAAATACGTCTCATACATTAATTAAGAAAAAATGTCAAAAGGAAAAAAAAAAACCAGATTTATGCAAGGCTACATCAAAAGATAAACGGTTCATATTAAAACTAGCGTTTGGAAAGAGAGCCACTCACCCACTCCACCCTTGTTCTGTTGCTGTTGCTCACTGTCAAATTAGAAAACAGTTATAATCCTTCCACCCACTCCTTTCTTCTTCAACATAAACAAATATGCTTACATTATATAATTTTATAAAACAAACCTATCTTAAATTCCATTTTCTCCTCCTGCACAAAAGCATCATGGCCTAGCTGGTTTCTTGGATCCGGAGACTTTGGGTCTTTATTTTTTTTTCGTTTTAAACTTGTGTATGTATACATACGACTCTTGGAAAAAACGAAGTAGCCCACAAGACATGATTTGGTTCCTTCTCGCTGTTCCTCCTCCCTAGGCTCAAACCTTTCTCTCTGTTCTTTCATTGGAGTTCGTGGCAGCATAGTTGGTGTAATGCCTGAAAATCCATGGACCCTCTTCTTCCTAGTAGCTGCACTTTTGCTTCATTCCCAATGTTCTTTTATTGTTTCTGCTGTTAACCCACAAGGGCAAGCTCTTCTTTCATGGAAGGCGTCCCTGAACAGGTCCTTGGAGGTGCTGAGTAATTGGGACCCAGTTGACAATACTCCATGTGGCTGGTTTGGAGTTAGCTGCAACTTCAAGAACGAGGTTGTGCAGTTAGATCTGAGGTATGTTGATCTGCTTGGAAGCCTTCCTTCTAATTTCACCTCGCTGAGTTCCTTGACTAAGCTTATCCTCATTGGAACGAACCTCACCGGTTCTATACCAAAAGAGATAGGCTTTCTTAGCAATCTCACCTACTTGGACTTGAGTGACAATGCCTTGACCGGTGAGATCCCAAGTGAGCTTTGCTTTTTGCCTGAGCTTCAAGAACTTCATCTGAACTCCAACCAGCTTGAAGGGTCTATTCCAATTGCAATTGGGAATCTCACGAAGTTGGAGTGGCTGATCTTATATGATAATCAGCTTAGTGGTGAAATTCCCCCAACGATTGGCAATCTGAAGAATCTGCAAGTGATTCGAGCTGGTGGAAACAAGAACCTTGAGGGTGCTTTGCCTCGAGAAATAGGAAACTGTTCCAAGTTGGTCATGTTGGGTTTAGCTGAAACAAGTATCTCAGGATTTCTTCCTCCAACTCTTGGCCTCCTCAAGAAGCTAAACACCATTGCAATTTACACTTCCCTCCTCTCTGGTCAGATTCCTCCTGAACTCGGTGACTGCACTGAACTTGAGAACATTTATTTGTACGAGAACTCCCTCACTGGATCATTACCTAGCAGATTGGGAAATCTTAGGAATCTCAAGAATCTTCTTTTGTGGCAGAACAATTTAGTTGGCACCATCCCATGGGAAATTGGAAATTGCTACCAGTTATCTGTCATTGACATCTCAATGAACTCGCTTACAGGAAGCATTCCCAAGAGTTTCGGGAATTTAACTGCTTTGGAAGAACTTCAACTTAGCGAAAACCAAATTTCAGGGGAGATTCCTGCAGAGCTGGGGAACTGCGAGCAACTCACTCACATCGAGCTGGATAACAATCAAATCACGGGGACGATACCTTCCGAATTTGGAAACCTCAGGAATCTGACGTTGTTATTCCTGTGGCATAACAAGCTCGAAGGAAGCATACCATCTTCACTTTCCAATTGCCAAAACCTTGAGGCTGTGGATCTGTCACAGAACTCACTGACGGGTCCCATACCGAAGGGGATATTCGAGCTCAAGAATCTCAACAAGCTTTTGCTACTATCTAATAATCTCTCCGGAAATATTCCATCTGAAATTGGAAATTGTTCGTCTTTGATTCGGTTCCGAGTGAGCAAAAATAAGATCACAGGGAGCATACCCCCACAGATTGGGAATCTGAGAAACTTGAACTTTTTGGATCTTGGATACAATCGGATTTCCGGAGTTATTCCGGAAGAGATGTCAGGCTGCAGGAATCTCACGTTTTTGGACCTACATTCCAATATGATCGCTGGGAGCTTGCCAGAGAGTCTGAGTGAGCTGGTCTCGCTTCAATTCATCGACTTCTCTGATAACATGGTCGAAGGTACACTGAGCCCGAGACTAGGATCACTTGGTTCACTCACAAAACTGGTTCTCGGAAAGAATCATATCTCGGGATCAATTCCGACTCAGCTCGGTTCCTGTTCGAAGCTTCAGTTGCTGGACCTTAGTAGCAACAATTTCTCCGGTAATATCCCCGGCAGTCTTGGTGATATTCCGGGGCTTGAAATTGCACTGAATCTGAGCTTGAATAAACTATCAGGCGAGATTCCTCAGGAGTTTTCAGCCTTGGTTAAGCTGGGGATCTTAGACATCTCCCACAACGAGCTCACCGGTAACCTCCACTATCTCGCGGACCTCCAAAATCTCGTCGTCCTCAATATCTCGTATAACAAATTCTCCGGGCGCATCCCGGACACGCCTTTCTTCGCAAAGCTTCCTCTAAGTATGCTCGCCGGCAACCCATCGCTCTGCCTCTCCGTAAACCGATGCGCGGAAGACGACTCCGGAAGCCGTTCGGGTAGGCGTGCGAAGACGGCGCGTATAGCCATGGTGGTTCTACTTTGCACCGCGTGTGTTCTGCTCTTGGCGGCGCTGTACGTCGTCGTCGCGGCAAAACAACGACAGAGGGGCCACGGTAACGATCTCGACCCTGACGGGAGGGATAGTGACATGGAGATGGGCCCACCATGGGAGGTGACAGTGTACCAGAAGCTCGACCTGTCAATTTCTGACGTGGCCAAGTGTCTCGCCGCTGGAAACGTCATCGGACGCGGCCGATCCGGGGTGGTTTACAGAGTGAACATGCCAGAGGGAATAGACATGGCCGTGAAGAGGATCCGGTCATCGGAGAAATTCTCAGCAGTGGCATTCTCGTCGGAGATAACAACATTAGCGAGAATACGACACCGTAATATCGTGAGGTTACTGGGCTGGGCGGCGAACCAGAAGACGAAGTTACTGTTTTATGATTACTTACCAAACGGTAATCTGGATACGCTATTACACGAGGGGTGCACAGGATTGATCGAGTGGGAGACACGGTTCAAGATAGCACTGGGCGTGGCGGAAGGCTTAGCTTATTTACACCATGACTGTGTGCCTGCTATCTTGCACCGGGACGTAAAAGCGCACAACATCTTGTTAGGAGACAGGTACGAGCCGTGTCTGGCAGATTTTGGTTTCGCCAGATTGGTACAGGACGACCCAGCTTCCTTCTCGGTGAATCCACAGTTCGCTGGTTCTTACGGCTACATTGCGCCGGGTAAGTAACTCTGTGTTCAGTTAACGTGGGCCCCAAAAAATTTTACCAGGAGGATAAATAGGGCAAATATTTTGATTATTTCTCATGCTACTCTTCTCGTCCTAAATATAAGACTCTTATATCTACTTTTAAATATAGGACTCTTATACACACTAGTATAGTCCTTGAGTGCAAAGGCAGAAGGGAATTTGACTGCAAGACGGTCTTATATTTAAGACTGGAGGAATATCTTTTTTTGTTTGTTTTTTTGGGGCTGAATTTCAGTTACAGGATTAGTATACTAGTACCTCCTATATTTAATATAAGATCTTATTTGATTTTTATTTTAGTTCTAAATATGAGAACCCAATCCATATTGTCCCTCATATTTATCTAATTTTTCTCAAAATAATTCTTATAATAATTATAGTTCTAGCCAATACACTTAAGTAGGAGGGATATTTTAGAAAAAATAACACCTATTTATTACAAATAATTAACTTAATTAGTTTTTTTAATCTCCTCAAATTAGTTAACTAACTCCTATATTAAAAATTGGATTTAGTATAAGTTAGTGAAATGATTTTGCGCTGGACGTAAAATTTTTGGTAATAAATCATGTGAAAATGGAAATTCCTGGCTTATTTTTCTTTTCACAAAAATGAGTTCGCAAGGTGCTTTGCCCATTTAAAATTTTTTATAATACTGGGGTAATTATCCTTAATCTTGAGGGACATGCAATAACGAAATTTTTTCGGGCTACTCTATAATTAAATAGTTAGCTTATCTGATTACAAAAACTTATAATAATATGGATACTCATCATCACACGGCCATCTTTAATGAACGCAGGGATTATATGGCCTTATAAGGTTGTTGTTTCATTATTGCCTTAAAAAGGTTTTTGGACTCATTCTGCGTACAACTCATCTACTTGGCACAAATTTGCATGCACACACGCAACAATTACTACCAAATGATCTTTCTCTTCACAAAAGCAAAAAGGGACGAGCAGACACAGCAGACATCCCTGGTCCCTTCCTTTATTCCGCTCTCATCTTTTGTTCCATTGTTCATTCAGCTTGGATATTTTCTCCTCCTTCATCTTTTTTATTTTTCTTTTTAACAAAAATAAGAGTAGCTTATAAATGAGAGTGCGTGTCTATATATATATATATATATAAATTCTTTTTTTTGGCCAAAAAATACGTAAATTCAATAAGTTGAGTTGGATTGGGATTGAATTTGTGTGCATTGTGTTGGCAGAGTATGGGTGCATGCTGAAGATAACAGAGAAGAGCGACGTGTATAGCTATGGAGTGGTACTACTAGAGATAATAACAGGGAAACGACCGGTGGATGCGTCGTTTGGTGAGGGGCTACATGTGATAGATTGGGTGAGAGATCATCTGAAGAGGAAGAAGGACCCTGTGGAGATTGTGGATCCAAAGCTTCAAGGCCACACAGACACACACATCCAAGAGATGCTTCAGGCACTGGGCATCTCCCTTCTCTGTACCAGCACTCGCCCCGACAACCGCCCCACCATGAAAGACGTCGCCGCTTTGCTCCGAGAAATCCGCCACGATCCTCCTCCCGCCGGCCACGACGCCCACAAGCCCAAGCTTTCCACCAACTCTTCTTCCTCCTCCTCCGTCACTCCCGCTCAGTTGTTGCTTCTTGATCATCCTTCCTCTCATTCTTCATCGCTTGCTTATTCGTCTTCTACGCTGCAAGGAAGGAGCGCGTGATAGAGCCTCAGTATTAGCGTGCTGAGGAGTTAGATAGTGATTAGTTGTCTGGGGTATTAATTAGTTGATAGTTAATAACGTTGAGGTAATTATGGAATTGTAAAGGTTAAGCAGGGGTGATTTGGGTATTGCGGTCGTTGATTTACTACAAGGTTAGCTAAATCACACGAGTGTACAGTAATTATGAGTTTAATTCAGTTTGTCCCCCGCAAATGCGACTACATGCCAAATTTCAGAGGCTGGAAGTCCTATTCCTTGAACTTTCATATAATACAGGTTGATACGCCTAAGAATTGGATTTCTTGTTTCTTATTTCTTTCTTTCTTTTGTTTTTGTTTTTTTCCCCAAGAAGGGAAACAACAATGAAAATTGATTAAATCCTTGGTCTTGTTGATGGCAAGTTTCCCCAGTAACAATGGTACTCATCACCTTTAAGCAGGGTCCTAAATTTGAACCTAGCATTAACACATATTTGTGTGCATATTTAAACAGATTGTAATTAAAAAAGAAGGTTAAATCCTTGGTCCCTCTACAAGAAACTTGCTAGGGCGTTAGTATCAAATTAACGTAGTCCAGTTCTCTGCTCCGCAGGCCTAGTGTATATATTGCTAATTAGAGAGAGAGAAGTGGGATGGGTGGGTTCACTTGTCACTTGCCCACATAGAGATATTTAAAATTTATAGTTTTTAGATAAAAAATTTAAAAAATAAAAACAAAATGAAATTTGATGATTTATATTTGATGCTCATCATTAAATGATGAGTTTCCTAAAGTCAATCTATCTTGTTACTGCATGAAACTTGAGGGGATGAAGTTTGGATGCCCATCGCGTAAAAACACACGACACCCAACAATGTTGCGGGGAGGCCCACGCCACGTTCCAGAGGAAGCAAGGGGCGGCAAATTCAGGTTTCTTCTTTCAAGAGACAGAGAACCACAATTCCGCTTCTAGCTGGCTTTGCTTTATTTGATTCAACATAACACGACCTCTTCATAATTTCTATCCCAAAAAAACATATAGTCTTTCTCTGCTTTCAATTTAATCCACTGTTTTGATGTCGCTGGCGTGTCAATATATGCAAAGCTAGGGCCCTCACCAATATATGTCATTCCATCACCACCATCTACAATTTGCACTTGAAGCAACACCAAAAATTAATATTTTCTGGTAACATGGTGATGCCTTTCATCTTCCATCTTTGTTCATCTCATTGCTCCATTTCCGTATTTTTCAAGACTTGCTGCATAAAATTTCTTCAAGTATTTCTTATCAGATTCTACAGTGATACGAAGGATTTTGATGGGGTCGTTTCTTAAAAATTGATAATGTCAAACTGATAGATCTGCATTTTAAGTAACCGACTTTAGCTTCAACCTCCACACAGGTCCACGTGTTTGGCACCCTATTCTTGCTTCTGCATGGCCTTGTTTGGTAGCACAAAAAGGGATGGACTTCTGTTAAAGAAAAAGGTCCCAATTTTCTTTCTCTTTCACTGGTTAAGCTAACACAATTTTCTATTAGCTGAGCTGCACCACGTCCAAGTAATTTGACCACTATTAATGATCTAGTTCTAGGGTGATGACTGATTCCGGAACAAATCAAGTTCATCATAGTTAATGGCTTAACCTGACGTCAACATAAAAAGATAAATCCAAGCTGTTCCAAATCCTCTCTACTAACCCAATGAGTTTAATTATCTCAGGAATATAGAATTGTGTCTATTAATTAACATAGAATTCTAGTTGAAGTCAAATAAGCATAAATAAAATCCCCTCTTTATTCATCCATGAAATGCGTGCATGTGTTTGTGTATATACATGAAAGAGCACGTACAAACAGGCATGCGGCACACAATGAGTGCTCCTTAGACATGAAACAGAAGCACCGTTCCTTAGTAAAACAGTAACTATCGTGATATGTGATACAAGTTTCGGTAAGTTTTAAACATCAAATGCATTCCCAGCTCACTCAATTTTAACTGTATAGATCATCATCGTCTCCCGCAGCAGCAGAAGAGAAAGGGTCCGCAGCTCCAGTTGAAGTGTTCTCAGTTCGATCTGCAAACCGAAATTCCGATCCAAATCCACGAGACTGCTGCAAGGTCTGAGCAAAGAGTTGGTACTTCCTGATATCAGCATCACTGACACTTCTGCGAGCAAACTTCATGGATTCCTCGAAATGTGCTGGCTTTATCTCAGCAACCTCATCAATTTCATCCTCATCCTCTTCCATAGCTTCAGGGTTCTCCCTCTTTCTCCTCTCCTTCTCAATGCCCTGTTGATGCCATGGGGTCCATCGCATTAAGAAACCAAACATACAACTCACCAGCTTTTAAGAAGAAATGAAGGGCTTGGAAATGAAAAAAGCATTTCCTATTATTAGAAAATAAAATAAAATACAGAGGGGCAGACGAAGATAAATGCAGTTAATTTTTCAGTGTCGTAATCCATAACTTGAATTTCATGGAACTTGAGAACAACATGGATTAGGCAAATCAGACAAAACTCAGCTTTTTTCAATTCAGAGTCTCCATATCATACCTTCTCGATATCTTCTCTGATAGCATATTTGCAGGCTCTCTGACAAATTTCTGTGATGTCTGCACCGCTGAATCCATGAGTAAACCGGGCAAGGGCGGTTAGGTCAACATCCTTTGAGACTGGCGACTTCCTCAAACATGCTTTGAAGATTTGAAGGCGTGAATCCTCATCTGGCAATGGGATATATATCAGTTGGTCCAGACGTCCGGGCCTGAGCAAAGCAGGGTCTATAATGTCAGGCCTATTTGTTGCCCCAATAATGAAAACTGTTTTCTTAGCTGACATTCCATCCATTTCTGTTAATAGTTGGTTCAAAACCCTATCTGCAGCACCTCCAGCATCTCCTGTGGAACTGCCACGCTGAAAGTCATAAACGCCTGAATCATTAGAAACTGACTACTAGTAATGCGTTGCCAGCAATCAATAATTTTAACCAAAAGTTGAGGCAGAAACAATAACTAGCCGGAAAACCCTCACAGGAGTATGTTTTCAACACACACAGAGCAAGACAGTGGATGAAGTTCAATGTAATCAAAGGCCTACTTCTTGTGAAGGAAATTTTAAGGTTGGTACCTGGGTTGCAATAGAGTCAAGTTCATCAAAGAAAAGAACACATGGAGCTGATTGTCGGGCTTTGTCAAATATTTCACGCACATTTGCCTCACTCTCACCAAACCACATTGTTAGCAGCTCAGGTCCTTTTACACTTATAAAGTTGGCCTGGCATTCATTAGCAATTGCTTTCGCAAGAAGTGTTTTACCACAGCCAGGAGGTCCGTAGAAGAGAACACCTTTTGAAGGTGACATGCCAAATTTCTCAAACTTCTCAGGGTGCTCCACTGGATATTGAACAGTCTACAAGAAGCAGGGGGGGGGGTCCAGTTAAATACTAGGCAAAAATTTACGTATAATAGAACATACTTAAGATGACATTAAAGCAAGTTCAAACCTCTTGAAGCTCCCTTTTAACATTCTCTAAACCCCCAATATCATCCCAGGAAACATTGGGAACCTCCACAACCTACATGACAACATCCCATGTTATGATTCAAAGAGAAATGATTAAATGAGCTTTTTTTTCAACAAATTGGAATGGTTGCATCAAGATTCATGGAAATAACACAATTCAAAAAGTTTATCAAGCTTGGACACTTCTTGGTTAAGACTAAGGAAGCCAGGCTTACTGTTTCACGCAAAGCTGACGGATTTGAAGCGCCTAAAGCAGTTTGGAAGTGATCATTTGTCACAGCCATGGAATTCAACACCTCAGCATCAATTGTTTCATCCTCCAAGTCAATGACATCCATTTTCTCCCGAATACACTGTAGTGCAGCCTCTGTGCAAAGAGCAGCAAGATCTGCACCGACATATCCATGTGTATCTCTAGCAACTTTTTCAAGATCAACCTGAAACACAATATATTAGAATCTAGAAGTACAGTCCATGTTGCCATCACAAAGGTAGTGATGATTAATGACTAGACAACAGAGTAAAATCTTACGTCATCTGCAAGTTTCATATTTTTAGTGTGAATCCTAAGAACCTCCAATCTTCCAACTTCATCTGGCACACCAATGTCAATCTCCCGATCAAATCTCCCAAATCTTCTCAAGGCAGGATCAACGCTGTTGGGTCTATTGGTGGCTCCTATAACAATAACATGTGACCGGGTCTTGAGGCCATCCATTAGAGTCAAAAGTTGTGAGACAATTCTCCTTTCCACTTCCCCATGTGTCTTTTCTCTCTTTGGAGCAATTGAATCTAATTCATCAATGAAAATTATAGAGGGGGAATTCTTTTCAGCTTCCTCAAATGCCTTCCTCAAGTTGCTTTCACTTTCACCGGCCAGCTTTGACATTATCTCAGGTCCATTAATCAAAAAGAAGAATGCTCCTGTTTCATTAGCTACTGCTTTAGCAATCAGAGTCTTTCCAGAACCAGGTGGTCCATAAAGCAAGATTCCTTTTGGAGGCTTAACACCGATGGATTTGAAGAGCTGTGGGTGTCTAAGAGGAAGCTCTACTAACTCACGGATTTGAGCCATTTGCTTCCTAACTCCACCTACATCATCATAGCCAACTTCATTTAATCTTTCTTCATCTTCACGTTTGATGGGTTCTCCTTCACAGAAGATTTCGGTGTCTGGTGCCACAACACAGTATTCACCAGGATCTGTCTCTATTACTTTGAATTCAACACTCCGCATCCCACCCCTTATAAGAAAGAGATCGCCTTTTCTCACAGGTCGGTAGGCCTCCAGAAAGTATGCTGTGGAACCAGAAGAACCGTCACTCTAGGCAAGTACAATTAAATTAAAGGAAATATGATGCCACTCAACAGAAAACTTACGCTTGAGATATGCATCAAACAAGTTGCCAGTAACACCCTCTATAGTATCATCTATTGGAAGAATGTGAACCCGCTTCCCATATTTCACATCAGCACATTGATTGACAGATACCACATCTCCAAGTCGTACTCTAAGATTAGCCCGCACAACTTTATTCATCCTAACTTTTGATTCTTCACATTGCTCATCAGTAAGAACAATGCAAACTGTGTCCCTTCGCTTCTTTCCCTGTGTAACCAAGATGATTTTTAGAATTATACTAGAATGCAAAATTGTATAGAAAGAGAATGCTGGGTACCTTTATTAGAACAGTGTCCCCTCGGAAAAACTGAAGCTTTTCCATTGTAGAAGGATGCAAAGTTACCACAGAATTGTCATCATTAATAGCCTCATCAACAACAAGACGGTTAGGTGCCTTCTTACGTTCTAAGATTGCAGTGGAATAATCCCTGTTACTTTTCCTACATCAAATGCGCACATTCTCAGCAGTGAGTTCTGTCTCCACTTTTACTTTTGGTGAGATCAAAAGACACCCAACAAATCCAATACATGTTAGTATAGATATATTTATTTTACGGTCATTTCTAATGTTTGTGCAATGCCTATCCACACTTCACAATGAAAACATTCATCAGAAACAGGAATAAATTCACTCAAATTCTAGAATTAATATATCCGACTATTTAATAGCTCCATCAAATTATATACGCATCTCAGGTTCAAAAATGTTTGAACTTTGAGATACAAGTGTCAAGATTCAACTACTGCGAGATCTATGTACATTTCAAGTTTCCCAATTAATTCAGAAGTAGGTGACAGGAGAAATATCAGAATATCTAAGCTGCAGGTCAAAGCAAATTATCACTCTTTTTTATCAACTTTATGAAAGGTCAGTTCCATCTCTCATCAGTCAGAAACTAAAGATGCGGTAGTCAAACAAAGTCACAGGGAAAAAGAAGAAGAAGAAGAAGAAGAAGAAAAATAGAAAGGAACTTAGTGGTCTTTAAACCGAAAGAAAAGCATAGAATCACCGAAGAACTAAAACGGACGTCATCGAATTATCAAGAATAAATAATTACACATAAAGGATAAAGCTTTGTCTTTCAGAATAGGCTCATGTTTTAACAAATTCCTCCATAAGACAATCCAAATACCCCTCCAGAAAGCAAGAACTATTAGACATGCGAGCAAGAGAAAGGGACAAAATTCGAGTTATATGAACAAAAAAGAGAGAGCTAAGCATACGAATCCGAAGAGGGGCCACTCTTTTTAGTGATAGATGATGCTGAGTCCGCCATGGCTTCTCAGAACTTGTACATGGGAAGCTCAGCTCAAAAACCGGGTAAAGAAAATCGAGTAGTTTGGGAATCAGAGGATGAGAAGTAAAACTTTGAGCATTAAGGCCAAAGCCAATGGGCAGTGTCCGAGTGTCCATGAAGGGTATGGAGAGCAGCCACGCAGCCAGTGAGTCGGTGTTGGGAACGATTCTCTCTCCATCTACCACCTCCTCTGTCTTAGTCTACATGCACTCGCGCAGGCAGCATCCACGCACCAAAGTCATACGTAGTAACGACAACGACGTGGATTCCCAAAGAAACCCACAGAGTTACCGGAATGACCTTCTTCTTTCTCTGTTTGGATCTTTTGGACCATACTATTGGGCTCACCAGTGATAGCCCGGCCCTGTATTCTCAACGATGAATTTTTCATTTTCTAAATATATTAAATTTCTAATTTCTCATATGGAAAAAAAATAATAATTTCAACAAAGTCACCAACAAAATTCGAATATATTTTAAACTTGTGAGAGCTATTTTTGCATTTATTTTCCTAGAAAAGATGACAGTTAATGAATCGTAAAAAGAAGAATTACACTCACGGTAGTTGGATAAGTACAAGAAATCTAATTCCCCTTCGCGTATGATGCAAGTCATCACCAATTTGCAAAAGCTGGTTTCCATTTGTTAAAAAGGAAAAAAAAACATTTTATAGGTATATATTGTTTTCTCACAATTTTCAATTTAGTGTATATGCATTTTTTTTTCTTTTAATTAGATACTCTAATTTTGCTCTATTAGCTGCCTTAGCCTCTTTAAATTTACTCTATTAGCTGTACAGGAGATACCAGTGCTAACATAACAAAATTAAAGCATTTAATTAAAAAACACACAGCTGTCAAATTAACAATTAATACTTCTCTAGTCCTTAATATAAGATCTAATTATTAAGATGATTTTGATTCTAAATATAAGACATATTTCTTATATTTATCAATTTTTTCTAAATCATTCTTATGGATACTCCCTCAACCATAATCTAGTAGAAGAGGGAGATGAGATATTAAAGAAGATAATTATGGTGTTTTAGAAAAAAAATGTCATATTTCTTATAATTAACTAACTTACCTAACTTTCTTAATCTAATCAAATTAGTTAAATAGGTTTTATATTAACGACCGGAGGAGTATAAAATATGAGTACCTACAAAATGGTTTTGCAAGAGTTAATTTAAACTCTGACCCAACACATGATATAATCATAATTCATAAAACAAGAAAGGATGAAGTGGTCATATACTATAGTGTGGGTGAATGGTCACTATTATTTGTACCAGACAATAGAAGTGTGGAAGGACTTGAATGGACCAATGTTCCCTCGATGAAAAGCAGAGACATGGCGGAGAAAACGATTGAGGCCATCATCAAGTGGTGTTGGTTTCACTGTATTTATTGAACCTGACTTTTCTTGCCAGCATGGGTTCACATTTTGGATTGGACCGACTGGAATGCAAGTCCATTTTATTCTTTTCCTCCTTATTTTTCAGGTCGTTGGATCGCATGTTCTGTTTCTGTGGCCAACTCTTTAGTATTTGTGTGCAGCAATATGCCCTCCTTTTATTGTTTACCCTTGCACTTTCGTCCCTGCCTGCATGTGATTCCATGTTTAGACAAAAATGTTCTCAACACATTAGTGTATTAAACCAAATCATTTTAAATTACTCCCTCCGCTTCTTATTATTAGAGCTAGATAGCTAACCTACAAAAATTAGAAAAATTAATAGTTAAAATATACATTTAGTCCTTTAACTCTGTACAATGTTTTAATTTCGTTCCTTAACTTTAAAAAGGATATATTTGGTCCTTAATTTAACCCTAAAATCATTAGGATTCGATAATCATTTTTTTATAACAATCATTGATGTTTTGAAAATTAAACTTAATATGTTAGCATTTAAGAATATTTTATCAACATTTAAAATTTTAATGTCATAATTTTTTTTTAAAAAATAGGGTTAAATGAGTAAAAATATACTTTTTAAAATTAAGAGACCAAATTAAAACCTTGTACAAAATTAAAGGATAAAAAATATACTTTAGCCAAAATTAGTTAAGTTAACTACTTGTTAAAAATGAATATTGGTTACTGACAGATATTAGTTTTTGTGGAAGAAATTTTGATTGCTTAAATATGAAATTTCGACTTTGTGTGACCTAGTTATGTAGCTAAATAAAAAGAAAGTGTATTAATTTTCTTATATAACATCCTCTTCAATTGGCACATATCAACATTGATTTAACTTTTCCTGAGAAGGACACAAATGCTCTCCGAGGGAAGTATTCATGTACTAGTAAAGCCACTTAAAGCCAGCTTTAAAACAAGGGGAATTGGAAGAGCCACAATCCTGTGCTTTTAAACATTACATACTAAGATTGCCTGAATTTGACAGGCTAAAGTCCACATTATAGTATACATATCTCTCACCAACCAAACTAAATCTTAATCTTCGTGGGTTTTGCTGAAAAAAATAGGAACAACACAGAACAACAAACCAAATGAAGATTTTTTTTTTGAATGGCAAAACAATGTATAACTATGACCCCAAAATTTCAAAAACATAAACAGTGATTTTTCCATCAAGGGCATTTGATATTCCTTCCAGGGCCTCCATAATAAAAGTAAGTGCCCCAAACTTTGTTTGTTCCCAATCTGATGTTATAGCAATTGGAATGATCAGCCAACTGATGAATGTTGGATAGAGGAAGCAAACTATTATCCCAATCCACCACTTGTAAGTTCCTGAAATATGCTGCTTTTCTGTAACCTTCTTCTGCAAAGTTACCACTTCCCATTTCAGTGCTTGTGTGGTAACCCTTTGAGCCTGAGTTCACTATTTCCCCACCAAATTGCACCATGCCTGCCTCCTTCCTCAGGTGACTGAATAGGTTCACCGGCCAGTACCCGACTAGCCCGGCCGACCCGATTTCCAGCCACCAGTGCCCATGTTTCGGATCCTAATGAAGTGAAGGGTGGAAAAAATAGAGAAGAATATTTCAGAGGTGATAATATAATGTTGATTAGATATGAAGTGTGAGGAAGAAGCAAGGGTAAGGTTTGGCTCAGTGGTTGCTTTCCATGGATGGAGGAGTCAGAAACAGCAAAATCAGGGGAAAAAAGAGGCAACCGTGAGCCGTGGCTTTAATAAAGGGAATAAAAAGTCATGCAGCAATAGTAGAGTCGACCCCATGAAGGGCGCCCGTACTGGTAAAGCCAGCGAATCTTTTAATTTAATAAAGAAAACTGACAACCAAAACGAATTATTGTTCCTCTTGGACACACTTTTCCTATTCCTTATACTTTTCTCGTCAAAGGAAGTTAAGAAGCAACAATGCAACATAAAACAATATACGCATACACAATACACACACACACACACGTACGCACACAATACAAAGTGTACCTATGCGTCACAGTATGAGACCAATGAACTGTACTGAGCCATGGGCGCAAACTCACCTTCCAAATCATTAAGCCAATATCAAACTGTCTTCCATTATATACAGATCTTGGGGATATTGCAGCTCCAATTGCTATCTTCTTGTTGGTTTGAACAAATCCTGAGCACAGCAAGTTGTAGCATCCTGTCACTTGATATGCATCCGTCTGTGTTTTTATAAACAAACAATTGGTCAAATTATGCTTTGATAAAAGGGAAAAACAAACTGCAGAATCTCGGTCCTTTCAAAAACTTACTGTCCAATAAGTGAAGAACCTTGGATTATTATCTCCGTATAGCCGTGGGCTCACCTGGAGAACACTAGTGCTTGCTATAATTACTCAGAAAGAGTATCTCGTTGACAAATAATGAAGTACTACCTCCAGTTCTAATTATAAGATCTCGTTTTTAATCTACAAACAAGGTCTTATAATTAAGAACCGAAGTAGTATTAACAATCGATAGAGTGATTATTGTCTATGAGGTAGATTTGAAGAGATATATAGAACAAATGAGTGTACATGCCTGCCAACCAGCTTCTATGGTATTTAGATCATTCCCAAAGGATCCAGCAATAACCCATATCTGTGACAAGCTAAATTCGTCTTGATTCGTCACTTGGGGTGCCCATACGTTTATACTTGCCTTTGCTCCATAATATTGATCTCCATTCACAAAAACCACTGCATGCTGCATTAGGATTTATATTCTGAATCATCCACCTGCTAATCTTCTATGTATTTCAGAACAAAATTATAGCAACTAAGACTTTCTTCGTGGGAATTAACTGAACTTAGCTCACTTGAATTCACTTGTTTTGATTAAGCAAAAAATAACCTGCATATGAAGTTGTAAAACACTAACCTCATGGCCACTGGCGGACGAATCTCTCCGTACACTCCTACCATGTTTTTTCCCAAATCTCTGAATGGAACTTGATCTCAGAATATCTTCCTCTCTTGTTCTCCTGATTGGAACGGTTCCTTCTGGGCATGACTCACCAGAATCTGACCACAGCTGAAAGCTTTCTAATTCTGTTTCTGCATTGTCGTGGCCTTTTGGCCTTTCTGGCGAATCCTACAAACCCAAATCTTCTTACTTTCCCCTAATCATATGCAGAAAAAGTCATTTTCTTCGGTATGAAAGTTTTCATAGAAATTACCAACAGTCTCTGTCTTAGTCCTTGAAGCTCAGGATGGTCAAAAGCTGGCTGCTGATGAAATAAAACACAGTCAATCAAATCCCCATCTGGGCTCTGCAACAAAATAACAAAATTCAAGTCACTTACGGAACCATTAATATCAAAGCTTCTTACAGAGCAGAAGAAAATGCCTCAATTGTCTTCAAAGAAGGCTTGTTGATCTTGCTTAAAAGAGCTCTGACTCTGAGAGTTTGGTTGAAGGGTAGGGGGTGAGACAAGACTGGGCTAATTGGAGAAACAAGAAAGAGGAAAGCAACAAAAAGGACAGGTAGAATAGGTGGAGTATTTTGGGAAGTAAGAGCAGCCAATCTCAGAGAATGATTCTGTGCTCTTGTTTGTCCTGTGACAACGTGTTGGTATTGTCTTCTTGTTTCAGCAGAAAATGACTCATTCTCGTGAATTGTACAGGAAGCTGAGTTTTTCTTCATGCCTATCCAAAACAAAAGGAAGAACGACCGCGGAGAACCCAAGCTTGACAAAAAATCTTCTAACTGGTTCAAAAAGTGAGAGAGAAATTCTAGTGGTGAAGGTTTTGTGCGTCCATGCGCTGAAAATTCAGGCACCAGAAGTCTGTTGACCCACACTTGGTGGGACTATACTCTTTTTTTTTTTTTTTTTAATTTCTTTCTTTTTCTCCTTCTCTTGCCCCTTGAAATTTAAGAAAAGATAGGTAGAGATCATTTAATCTAATTTCACTTTTCATTTTTTTTTTAACTGAGATGCTAATGCTATTGAATAGGCATGTTTATGAAAAATACCAAACATGCTCAGCATAACAGTACCGGGGGGAAAAAAGAGTATTATATTCGAGAGAATGGTGTAGAAAAAATAGATGAGTGAATTTGATAATGGAGGAAAGACTTTTGTATGAAAAACGTATAAAAAAATGTAGATAAATTGAGCTACAAATAATTAAAAATAATTAACAAACGTTTGAGTAATTTCATTATTACTTCGAGAATATTTGCATAAATATGGTTGCATTAATCACAGTTTACTCATACGTGTGGTCCTTGTATGTATCGGTAATACCCATACGTGGGATTATGTTGGCAATATTTTCTTTTGATTGATGATTTTTTTAAGAGAGAATTACTTATTAACTTTTAAAGGAAAAAATATAATTATCAAAAATTTCATTGACAAATGAGTAACAAAAACCTCAATTTTTATCTTAAACTTGTCAATAAATGATTTTCTTGTTCTTTTTGTCTTAAGACTTTATACTATTTTCTTGAATATCATGACCAGCAATTCGGCCAACTGAAAAAAGAGACCAACATAAGAGGAGAGTTTGGAAATCCCCTTAAAAACATTTAATTTTTTTTACATAAATCTAGATAAAATTAATTTAAATACTATGAAATCACCTCTAAAAAGTTAATCTAAACAGTTTAAAAAAAAATTCATCAAACAAGTTCATGCAAATCACATCTAATTTGATTGACGTCAAGAGGATCGGTGCATGATGTCAATGGTCAAATCCAGTCAACCGCCTCTGTTCTCCCGACTCCGACAATGGATCTATGCGTCCATATGTGCATTTATTACGGCCTTAACCACGAATCTCTTCAAAAATGTAACAAATTCAATTCTATATTAAGGGCTGAAACACTACTTTCGATGTTTAATATAAAAATTTATTTGAATTTTATTTTGATTTTAAATATAAGAATCTAATATATTTATTTTTTATATTTATATTTTTTTTTAAAATGATTTTTGTAATAATAATAATTCTAACCAATACACTTGATTAGTAAAGATATTTTAGAAAAGGTAATACGTATTTATTACAAATAACTGACTTAAATAATTTGTTTAATCTACTCAAATAAGTCAATTAGCTTTTATATTAATGATCGTGAGTAGTGATCTTACTGATCGTATCATTATTATTTTTAATGTGCGCGGCAGTGTAAAATATATTTACTTTATTTTCAGTTACCATGAGATAAAATTTTGGAGGGTACAGTGTTCATACTACACACACAAAAGGTAATTTACAAAATTTCAGTAGTAATGAATAATTTTTTCATAAAATAATCATAATTATCAATGAGTAAGAAATGAAAGAGACTTGACCGGCTTGCAACAACCAAATCAGTGTTACATTATATAATAATTACTCTCTCTCTCTCTCTCTCTCTGTGAATTGTGTTATCAAAAAGTTGTAAATTTCTTTTCAAAAGTACATGATTGTCATATAATTGAGGAAGGCAAATAACCAATGATTTAGAGAAAAGCCTAGGGCAGGGCAGCATGCATGTTGCGATTAAACGTTTAAAACCAAGTAATTAGAAAACAAATGATTCTGTGAATAGTGTCGGCCTTGCATTGCAGCTGTGAATCACTTTTGCTTGTGAGGTTGAGGCGCAGAATGGGCCCTCAGCCCTAACGCCGTTCCTTATCTTTAAAGGATGTCGCGCTCCCCTCCAATGCTGCCGCTTGCTTCCCACTCACACTTTGTCCCTTCCCTTCACGCCTCTTTTTCTAAATTTACGTTTTATTAAAAAAACTAGGACCTTTTATTTGTAATTTTTTAATAATGTTCTCTGTGTTTAATACTACTTTCAATCATTAATATAAGAGTGAGTTGACTAATTTAAATAAATTAAGAAAATTTGTTAAGTTAGTTATTTGTTATGAATAAATATTATCTTTCCTAAAATACCCTTACTAATCATGTATATAAACTATATCTACTACTAGTTTGACTTTTATTTTGATCCTAAATATAGGACCTCAATCCATTTTATTTCTGATAATTTATGCATTTTTTCTAATATAGTCCTTCTAACAATAGTAGCTCTAGTCAATACATTTGATTGGTAAGGATATTTTAGGAAAGACAACACATATTTATTACAAATAACTAACTTAACTTCTTTCCTTAATCTCCTCAAATTAATCAACTAGCTCTTATAATTAGAATCAGAGGTAGTATTTGATGGAATATTTAACATGTGTAATTACTACAAGAACTACTTTAAAAAAATAAATAAATATAAAAAACAAAATAAATTATAGTGTTATATTTAGAATCAAATTGAATACCAAATTAGCTCATTTGTAATTAAATTTATTTAATAATTATTGTCATAGTCTAAAAAAATATCGGTCAACAGTCAACAGACAGAGGTGCGAGTAAGCTAAAAAGGGGAGTGAGAGAGAAGAGATTCCTTCGCCTTGTGAAGAAGATACACTGAAGTAGCGATGCATGTGGGTGAGCCCTTTGAGCTACTTGAGCTGACAAGGGTGAGGCTGGTAATACTTCTCCGGTCTTTAATATAAGACCCATTTAACTAATTTGATTAATTAAGAAAATTAGATAAGTTAGTTAATTATAAGAAATATGACATGTTTTTCCTAAAATACCATAATCATCTTTCTTAATACCCCATCTCCCTCTTCTACTTGATTATGTTTGAGAGAGTATCCATAGGGGTAATTTAGAAAAACTTGATAAATATAATAAATGGATCTTATATTTAGGATCAAAACCAATTCAACAATTGGGTCCTATATTAAGGACCGGAGGAGTACTAAATATGAAATCAAGTTATATATTATCCGTCTATAAAAGAAAATTATTTTATCCTATTTTAATTTTATTTCAGTTCTGTCTCGGTTGAATATAGTATTTAAAATCTGTAAAAAATGTTGAAGATGATCATTTTCCTAATGTTGATATAAACTGGAACTTAAAGCCGGACAACTTCCAAGTCCTTATCGAGGGTAAAGTTCCGAGTGAAATGCACACAATCATAAGAGTGTGCGTGATGAAACAAAGCATAGAGTAATATATATATATATATACAAGTTCTGAATGAATTCGTCGTTTTCTAGTATAGTGATTTATAACAGCATAGATTGTGAAAGAGACTGATATGAGAGATATTATTCGAACGAAGTAAATTTTATCGAGGTTGCTCATTGTTCGTTGATCATTATACTCACAGCAAGGCCGTGTTGTTTTCCTCAAACAAAAATCCAGCTGCTTTGACTGTGTAGTAGTTGCACCGCATGGATATGCTTCATGTTGAAGCCAAATTAAAGAACATAAAGTGAGTTATTACTTTCTAAATAAGAATTAATTGATTAATTTGAGTAGATTAATACAGTTTGTTAAATTAGTTATTTATAATAAATACGTGTTGTCTTCCCTATAATAATACTCTTACTAATTATGTGTATTAGCTAAAATTACTATATGATGAAATCTTTAACATATGCAACTGCTACAAAGATTACTTTGAAAAAAATGAATAAACAGAAAGACAAAGTGAATTTAAGTATTATATTTAAGATTAAATTAAAAGTCAAACTAACTCTTGTATTAAATACCGGAGGTAGTATTAAGCAACCAACGCTAATGTGTCATATCAGTGTGTCGCAAAACATGAACACGCTTTTATAATTCTATAATGTTTATTTGTAGCCGTGAACGACAATCCAAATTACGGATCTGCAAATCTAGTCGCACCATTGGCTTCGTCCAAACAGGGAATCCATCAA
>NW_021636944.1:0-105321 GCF_004799145.2 Neltuma alba | reverse complement strand
TCATCTGCAAGTTTCATATTTTTAGTGTGAATCCTAAGAACCTCCAATCTTCCAACTTCATCTGGCACACCAATGTCAATCTCCCGATCAAATCTCCCAAATCTTCTCAAGGCAGGATCAACGCTGTTGGGTCTATTGGTGGCTCCTATAACAATAACATGTGACCGGGTCTTGAGGCCATCCATTAGAGTCAAAAGTTGTGAGACAATTCTCCTTTCCACTTCCCCATGTGTCTTTTCTCTCTTTGGAGCAATTGAATCTAATTCATCAATGAAATTATAGAGGGGGAATTCTTTTCAGCTTCCTCAAATGCCTTCCTCAAGTTGCTTTCACTTTCACCGGCCAGCTTTGACATTATCTCAGGTCCATTAATCAAAAAGAAGAATGCTCCTGTTTCATTAGCTACTGCTTTAGCAATCAGAGTCTTTCCAGAACCAGGTGGTCCATAAAGCAAGATTCCTTTTGGAGGCTTAACACCGATGGATTTGAAGAGCTGTGGGTGTCTAAGAGGAAGCTCTACTAACTCACGGATTTGAGCCATTTGCTTCCTAACTCCACCTACATCATCATAGCCAACTTCATTTAATCTTTCTTCATCTTCACGTTTGATGGGTTCTCCTTCACAGAAGATTTCGGTGTCTGGTGCCACAACACAGTATTCACCAGGATCTGTCTCTATTACTTTGAATTCAACACTCCGCATCCCACCCCTTATAAGAAAGAGATCGCCTTTTCTCACAGGTCGGTAGGCCTCCAGAAAGTATGCTGTGGAACCAGAAGAACCGTCACTCTAGGCAAGTACAATTAAATTAAAGGAAATATGATGCCACTCAACAGAAAACTTACGCTTGAGATATGCATCAAACAAGTTGCCAGTAACACCCTCTATAGTATCATCTATTGGAAGAATGTGAACCCGCTTCCCATATTTCACATCAGCACATTGATTGACAGATACCACATCTCCAAGTCGTACTCTAAGATTAGCCCGCACAACTTTATTCATCCTAACTTTTGATTCTTCACATTGCTCATCAGTAAGAACAATGCAAACTGTGTCCCTTCGCTTCTTTCCCTGTGTAACCAAGATGATTTTTAGAATTATACTAGAATGCAAAATTGTATAGAAAGAGAATGCTGGGTACCTTTATTAGAACAGTGTCCCCTCGGAAAAACTGAAGCTTTTCCATTGTAGAAGGATGCAAAGTTACCACAGAATTGTCATCATTAATAGCCTCATCAACAACAAGACGGTTAGGTGCCTTCTTACGTTCTAAGATTGCAGTGGAATAATCCCTGTTACTTTTCCTACATCAAATGCGCACATTCTCAGCAGTGAGTTCTGTCTCCACTTTTACTTTTGGTGAGATCAAAAGACACCCAACAAATCCAATACATGTTAGTATAGATATATTTATTTTACGGTCATTTCTAATGTTTGTGCAATGCCTATCCACACTTCACAATGAAAACATTCATCAGAAACAGGAATAAATTCACTCAAATTCTAGAATTAATATATCCGACTATTTAATAGCTCCATCAATTATATACGCATCTCAGGTTCAAAAATGTTTGAACTTTGAGATACAAGTGTCATTCAACTACTACTGCGAGATCTATGTACATTTCAAGTTTCCCAATTAATTCAGAAGTAGGTGACAGGAGAAATATCAGAATATCTAAGCTGCAGTCAAAGCAAATTATCACTCTTTTTTATCAACTTTATGAAAGGTCAGTTCCATCTCTCATCAGTCAGAAACTAAAGATGCGGTAGTCAAACAAAGTCACAGGGAAAAAGAAGAAGAAGAAGAAGAAGAAGAAAAATAGAAGGAACTTAGTGGTCTTTAAACCGAAAGAAAAGCATAGAATCACCGAAGAACTAAAACGGACGTCATCGAATTATCAAGAATAAATTTACACATAAAGGATAAAGCTTTGTCTTTCAGAATAGGCTCATGTTTTAACAATTCCCATAAGACAATCCAAATACCCCTCCAGAAAGCAAGAACTATTAGACATGCGAGCAAGAGAAAGGGACAAAATTCGAGTTATATGAACAAAAAAGAGAGAGCTAAGCATACGAATCCGAAGAGGGGCCACTCTTTTTAGTGATAGATGATGCTGAGTCCGCCATGGCTTCTCAGAACTTGTACATGGGAAGCTCAGCTCAAAAACCGGGTAAAGAAAATCGAGTAGTTTGGGAATCAGAGGATGAGAAGTAAAACTTTGAGCATTAAGGCCAAAGCCAATGGCAGTGTCCGAGTGTCCATGAAGGGTATGGAGAGCAGCCACGCAGCCAGTGAGTCGGTGTTGGGAACGATTCTCTCTCCATCTACCACCTCCTCTGTCTTAGTCTACATGCCCTCGCGCAGGCAGCATCCACGCACCAAAGTCATACGTAGTAACGACAACGACGTGGATTCCCAAAGAACCCACAGAGTTACCGGAATGACCTTCTTCTTTTCTGTTTGGATCTTTTTGGACCATACTATTGGGCTCACCAGTGATAGCCCGGCCCTGTATTCTCAACGATGAATTTTTCATTTTCTAAATATATTAAATTTCTAATTTCTCATATGGAAAAAAATAATAATTTCAACAAAGTCACCACAAAATTCGAATATATTTTAAACTTGTGAGAGCTATTTTTGCATTATTTTCCTAGAAAAGATGACAGTTATGAATCGTAAAAAAGAAGAATTACACTCACGGTAGTTGGATAAGTACAAGAATCTAATTCCCCTTCGCGTATGATGCAAGTCATCACCAATTTGCAAAAGCTGTTTCCATTTGTTTAAAAGGAAAAAAAACATTTTATAGGTATATATTGTTTTCTCACAATTTTCAATTTAGTGTATATGCATTTTTTTTTCTTTTATTAGATACTCTAATTTTGCTCTATTAGCTGCCTTAGCCTCTTTAAATTTATACTCTATTAGCTGTACAGGAGATACCAGTGCTAACATAACAAAAATTAAAGCATTTAATTAAAAAACACACAGCTGTCAAATTAACAATTAATACTTCTCTAGTCCTAATATAAGATCTAATTATTAATGTTTTGATTCTAAATATAAGACATATTTCTTATATTTATCAATTTTTTCTAAATCATTCTTATGGATACTCCCTCAACCATAATCTAGTAGAAGAGGGAGATGAGATATTAAAGAAGATAATTATGGTGTTTTAGAAAAAAAATGTCATATTTCTTATAATTAACTAACTTACCTAACTTTCTTAATCTAATCATTAGTAAAATAGGTTTATATTAACGACCGGAGGAGTATAAAATATGAGTACCTACAAAATGGTTTTGCAAGAGTTAATTTAAACTCTGACCCAACACATGATATATCATAATTCATAAACAAGAAAGGATGAAGTGGTCATATACATAGGGTGGGTGAATGGTCACTATTATTTGTACCAGACATAGAAGTGTGGAAGGACTTGAATGGACCATGTTCCCTCGATGAAACAGAGACATGGCGGAGAAAACGATTGAGGCCATCATCAAGTGGTGTTGGTTTCACTGTATTTATTGAACCTGACTTTTCTTGCCAGCATGGGTTCACATTTTGGATTGGACCGACTGGAATGCAAGTCCATTTATTCTTTTCTTCTCCCTTTTTTTCAGGTCGTTGGATCGCATGTTCTGTTTCTGTGGCCAACTCTTTAGTATTTGTGTGCAGCAATATGCCCTCCTTTTATTGTTTACCCTTGCACTTTCGTCCCTGCCTGCATGTGATTCCATGTTTAGACAAAAATGTTCTCAACACATTAGTGTATTAAACCAAATCATTTTAAATTACTCCCTCCGCTTCTTATTATTAGAGCTAGATAGCTAACCTACAAAAATTAGAAAATTAATAGTTAAAATATACATTTAGTCCTTTAACTCTGTACAATGTTTTAATTTCGTTCCTTAACTTTAAAAGGATATATTTGGTCCTTAATTTAACCCTAAAATCATTAGGATTCGATAATCATTTTTTATAACAATCATTGATGTTTTGAAATTAAACTTAATATGTTAGCATTTAAGAATATTTTATCAACATTTAAAATTTTAATGTCATAATTTTTTTTTAAAAAATAGGGTAAATGAGTAAAATATACTTTTTAAATTAAGAGACCAAATTAAAACCTTGTACAAAATTAAAGGATAAAAAATATACTTTAGCCAAAATTAGTTAAGTTAACTACTTGTTAAAAATGAATATTGGTTACTGACAGATATTAGTTTTTGTGGAAGAAATTTTGATTGCTTAAATATGAAATTTCGACTTTGTGTGACCTAGTTATGTAGCTAAATAAAAAGAAAGTGTATTATTTTCTTATAACATCCTCTTCAATTGGCACATATCAACATTGATTTAACTTTTCCTGAGAAGGACACAAATGCTCTCCGAGGGAAGTATTCATGTACTAGTAAAGCCACTTAAAGCCAGCTTTAAAACAAGGGGAATTGGAAGAGCCACAATCCTGTGCTTTTAAACATTACATACTAGATTGCCTGAATTTGACAGGCTAAAGTCCACATTATAGTATACATATCTCTCACCAACCAAACTAAATCTTAATCTTCGTGGGTTTTGCTGAAAAAAATAGGAACAACACAGAACAACAAACCAAATGAAGATTTTTTTTTTTGAATGGCAAAACAATGTATAACTATGACCCCAAAATTTCAAAAACATAAACAGTGATTTTTCCATCAAGGGCATTTGATATTCCTTCCAGGGCCTCCATAATAAAAGTAAGTGCCCCAAACTTTGTTTGTTCCCAATCTGATGTTATAGCAATTGGAATGATCAGCCAACTGATGAATGTTGGATAGAGGAAGCAAACTATTATCCCAATCCACCACTTGTAAGTTCCTGAAATATGCTGCTTTTGTAACCTTCTTCTGCAAAGTTACCACTTCCCATTTCAGTGCTTGTGTGGTAACCCTTTGAGCCTGAGTTCACTATTTCCCCCCAAATTGCACCATGCCTGCCTCCTTCCTCAGGTGACTGAATAGGTTCACCGGCCAGTACCCGACTAGCCCGGCCGACCCGATTTCCAGCCACCAGTGCCCATGTTTCGGATCCTAATGAAGTGAAGGGTGGAAAAAATAGAGAAGAATATTTCAGAGGTGATAATATAATGTTGATTAGATATGAAGTGTGAGGAAGAAGCAAGGGTAAGGTTTGGCTCAGTGGTTGCTTTCCATGGATGGAGGAGTCAGAAACAGCAAAATCAGAGGAAAAAAGAGGCAACCGTGAGCCGTGGCTTTAATAAAGGGAATAAAAAGTCATGCAGCAATAGTAGAGTCGACCCCATGAAGGGCGCCCGTACTGGTAAAGCCAGCGAATCTTTTAATTTAATAAAGAAAACTGACAACCAAAACGAATTATTGTTCCTCTTGGACACACTTTTCCTATTCCTTATACTTTTCTCGTCAAAGGAAGTTAAGAAGCAACAATGCAACATAAAACAATATACGCATACACAATACACACACACACACGTACGCACACAATACAAAGTGTACCTATGCGTCACAGTATGAGACCAACAACTGTACTGAGCCATGGGCGCAAACTCACCTTCCAAATCATTAAGCCAATATCAAACTGTCTTCCATTATATACAGATCTTGGGGATATTGCAGCTCCAATTGCTATCTTCTTGTTGGTTTGAACAAATCCTGAGCACAGCAAGTTGTAGCATCCTGTCACTTGATATGCATCCGTCTGTGTTTTTATAAACAAACAATTGGTCAAATTATGCTTTGATAAAAGGAAAAAACACTGCAGAATCTCGGTCCTTTCAAAAACTTACTGTCCAATAAGTGAAGAACCTTGGATTATTATCTCCGTATAGCCGTGGGCTCACCTGGAGAACACAGTGCTTGCTATAATTACTCAGAAAGAGTATCTCGTCAACAAATAATGAAGTACTACCTCCAGTTCTAATTATAAGATCTCGTTTTTAATCTACAAACAAGGTCTTATAATTAAACCGAAGTAGTATTAACAATCGATAGAGTGATTATTGTCTATGAGGTAGATTTGAAGAGATATAGAACAAATGAGTGTACATGCCTGCCAACCAGCTTCTATGGTATTTAGATCATTCCCAAAGGATCCAGCAATAACCCATATCTGTGACAAGCTAAATTCGTCTTGATTCGTCACTTGGGGTGCCCATACGTTTATACTTGCCTTTGCTCCATAATATTGATCTCCATTCACAAAAACCACTGCATGCTGCATTAGGATTTATATTCTGAATCATCCACCTGCTAATCTTCTATGTATTTCAGAACAAAATTATAGCAACTAAGACTTTCTTCGTGGGAATTAACTGAACTTAGCTCACTTGAATTCACTTGTTTTGATTAAGCAAAAAATAACCTGCATATGAAGTTGTAAAACACTAACCTCATGGCCACTGGCGGACGAATCTCTCCGTACACTCCTACCGTGTTTTTTTCCCAAATCTCTGAATGGAACTTGATCTCAGAATATCTTCCTCTCTTGTTCTCCTGATTGGAACGGTTCCTTCTGGGCATGACTCACCAGAATCTGACCACAGCTGAAAGCTTTCTAATTCTGTTTCTGCATTGTCGTGGCCTTTTGGCCTTTCTGGCGAATCCTACAAACCCAAATCTTCTTACTTTCCCCTAATCATATGCAGAAAAAGTCATTTTCTTCGGTATGAAAGTTTTCATAGAAATTACCAACAGTCTCTGTCTTAGTCCTTGAAGCTCAGGATGGTCAAAAGCTGGCTGCTGATGAAATAAAACACAGTCAATCAAATCCCCATCTGGGCTCTGCAACAAAATAACAAAATTCAAGTCACTTACGGAACCATTAATATCAAAGCTTCTTACAGAGCAGAAGAAAATGCCTCAATTGTCTTCAAAGAAGGCTTGTTGATCTTGCTTAAAAGAGCTCTGACTCTGAGAGTTTGGTTGAAGGGTAGGGGGTGAGACAAGACTGGGCTAATTGGAGAAACAAGAAAGAGGAAAGCAACAAAAAGGACAGGTAGAATAGGTGGAGTATTTTGGGAAGTAAGAGCAGCCAATCTCAGAGAATGATTCTGTGCTCTTGTTTGTCCTGTGACAACGTGTTGGTATTGTCTTCTTGTTTCAGCAGAAAATGACTCATTCTCGTGAATTGTACAGGAAGCTGAGTTTTTCTTCATGCCTATCCAAAACAAAAGGAAGAACGACCGCGGAGAACCCAAGCTTGACAAAAAATCTTCTAACTGGTTCAAAAAGTGAGAGAGAAATTCTAGTGGTGAAGGTTTTGTGCGTCCATGCGCTGAAAATTCAGGCACCAGAAGTCTGTTGACCCACACTTGGTGGGACTATACTCTTTTTTTTTTTTTTTTTAATTTCTTTCTTTTTCTCCTTCTCTTGCCCCTTGAAATTTAAGAAAAGATAGGCAGAGATCATTTTAATCTAATTTCACTTTTCATTTTTTTTTTAACTGAGATGCTAATGCTATTGAATAGGCATGTTTATGAAAAATACCAAACATGCTCAGCATAACAGTACCGGGGGGGGGGGAGAGTATTATATTCGAGAGAATGGTGTAGAAAAAATAGATGAGTGAATTTGATAATGGAGGAAAGACTTTTGTATGAAAAACGTATAAAAAAAATGTAGATAAATTGAGCTACAAATAATTAAAATAATTAACAAACGTTTGAGTAATTTCATTATTACTTCGAGAATATTTGCATAAATATGGTTGCATTAATCACAGTTTACTCATACGTGTGGTCCTTGTATGTATCGGTAATACCCATACGTGGGATTATGTTGGCAATATTTTCTTTTGATTGATGATTTTTTTAAGAGAGAATTACTTATTAACTTTTAAAGGAAAAAATATAATTATCAAAAAATTTCATTGACAAATGAGTAACAAAAACCTCAATTTTTATCTTAAACTTGTCAAAAATGATTTTCTTGTTCTTTTTGTCTTAAGACTTTATACTATTTTCTTGAATATCATGACCAGCAATTCGGCCAACTGAAAAAAGAGACCAACATAAGAGGAGAGTTTGGAAATCCCCTTAAAAACATTTAATTTTTTTTACATAAATCTAGATAAAATTAATTTAAATACTATGAAATCACCTCTAAAAAGTTAATCTAAACAGTTTAAAAAAAAATTCATCAAACAAGTTCATGCAAATCACATCTAATTTGATTGACGTCAAGAGGATCGGTGCATGATGTCAATGGTCAAATCCAGTCAACCGCCTCTGTTCTCCCGACTCCGACAATGGATCTATGCGTCCATATGTGCATTTATTACGGCCTTAACCACGAATCTCTTCAAAAATGTAACAAATTCAATTCTATATTAAGGGCTGAAACACTACTTTCGATGTTTAATATAAAAATTTATTTGAATTTTATTTTGATTTTAAATATAAGAATCTAATATATTTTATTTTTTATATTTATATATTTTTTAAAAATGATTTTTGTAATAATAATAATTCTAACCAATACACTTGATTAGTAAAGATATTTTAGAAAAGGTAATACATATTTATTACAAATAACTGATTTAAATAATTTGTTTAATCTACTCAAATAAGTCAATTAGCTTTTATATTAAGGATCGTGAGTAGTGATCTTATTGATCGTATCATTATTATTTTTAATGTGCGCGGCAGTGTAAAATATATTTACTTTATTTTCAGTTACCATGAGATAAAATTTTGGAGGGTACAGTGTTCATACTACACACACAAAAGGTAATTTACAAAATTTCAGTAGTAATGAATAATTTTTTCATAAAATAATCATAATTATCAATGAGTAAGAAATGAAAGAGGCTTGACCGGCTTGCAACAACCAAATCAGTGTTACATTATAAATAATACAATTACTCTCTCTCTCTCTGTGAATTGTGTTATCAAAAAGTTGTAAATTTCTTTTCAAAAGTACATGATTGTCATATAATTGAGGAAGGCAAATAACCAATGATTTAGAGAAAAGCCTAGGGCAGGGCAGCATGCATGTTGCGATTAAACGTTTAAAACCAAGTAATTAGAAAACAAATGATTCTGTGAATAGTGTCGGCCTTGCATTGCAGCTGTGAATCACTTTTGCTTGTGAGGTTGAGGCGCAGAATGGGCCCTCAGCCCTAACGCCGTTCCTTATCTTTAAAGGATGTCGCGCTCCCCTCCAATGCTGCCGCTTGCTTCCCACTCACACTTTGTCCCTTCCCTTCACACCTCTTTTTCTAAATTTACGTTTTATTAAAAAACTAGGACGTTTTATTTGTAATTTTTTTAATAATGTTCTCTGTGTTTAATACTACTTTCAATCATTAATATAAGAGTGAGTTGACTAATTTAAATAAATTAAGAAAATTTGTTAAGTTAGTTATTTGTTATGAATAAATATTATCTTTCCTAAAATACCCTTACTAATCATGTATATAAACTATATCTACTACTAGTTTGACTTTTATTTTGATCCTAAATATAGGACCTCAATCCATTTTATTTCTGATAATTTATGCATTTTTTCTAATATAATCCTTCTAACAATAGTAACTCTAGTCAATACATTTGATTGGTAAGGATATTTTAGGAAAGACAACACATATTTATTACAAATAACTAACTTAACTTCTTTCCTTAATCTCCTCAAATTAATCAACTAGCTCTTATAATTAGAATCAGAGGTAATATTTGATGGAATATTTAACATGTGTAATTACTACAAGAACTACTTTAAAAAAATAAATAAATATAAAAAATAAAATAAATTATAGTGTTATATTTAGAATCAAATTGAATACCAAATTAGCTCATTTGTAATTAAATTTATTTAATAATTATTGTCATAGTCTAAAAAAATATCGGTCAACAGTCAACAGACAGATGTGCGAGTCAGCTAAAAAGGGAGTGAGAGAGAAGAGATTCCTTCGCCTTGTGAAGAAGATACACTGAAGTAGCGATGCATGTGGGTGAGCCCTTTGAGCTACTTGAGCTGACAAGGGTGAGGCTGGTAATACTTCTCCGGTCTTTAATATAAGACCCATTTAACTAATTTGATTAAATTAAGAAAATTAGGTAAGTTAGTTAATTATAAGAAATATGACATGTTTTTCCTAAAATACCATAATCATCTTTCTTAATACCCCATCTCCCTCTTCTACTTGATTATGGTTGAGAGAGTATCCATAGGGGTAATTTAGAAAAACTTGATAAATATAATAAATGGATCTTATATTTAGGATCAAAACCAATTCAACAATTGGGTCCTATATTAAGGACCGGAGGAGTACTAAATATGAAATCAAGTTATATATTATCCGTCTATAAAAGAAAATTATTTTATCCTATTTTAATTTTATTTCAGTTCTGTCTCGGTTGAATATAGTATTTAAAATCTGTAAAAAATGTTGAAGATGATCATTTTCCTAATGTTGATATAAACTGGAACTTAAAGCCGGACAACTTCCAAGTCCTTATCGAGGGTAAAGTTCCGAGTGAAATGCACACAATCATAAGAGTGTGCGTGATGAAACAAAGCATAGAGTAATATATATATATATATATACAAGTTCTGAATGAATTCGTCGTTTTCTAGTATAGTGATTTATAACAGCATAGATTGTGAAAGAGACTGATATGAGAGATATTATTCGAACGAAGTAAATTTTATCGAGGTTGCTCATTGTTCGTTGATCATTATACTCACAGCAAGGCCGTGTTGTTTTCCTCAAACAAACATCCAGCTGCTTTGACTGTGTAGTAGTTGCACCGCATGGATATGCTTCATGTTGAAGCCAAATTAAAGAACATAAAGTGAGTTATTACTTTCTAAATAAGAATTAATTGATTAATTTGAGTAGATTAATACAGTTTGTTAAATTAGTTATTTATAATAAATACGTATTGTCTTCCCTATAATAATACTCTTACTAATTATGTGTATTAGCTAAAATTACTATATGATGAAATCTTTAACATATGCAACTGCTACAAAGATTACTTTGAAAAAAATGAATAAACATGAAAGACAAAGTGAATTTAAGTATTATATTTAAGATTAAATTAAAAGTCAAACTAACTCTTGTATTAAATACCGGAGGTAGTATTAAGCAACCAACGCTAATGTTGTCATATCAGTGTGTCGCAAAACATGAACACGCTTTTATAATTCTATAATGTTTATTTGTAGCCGTGAACGACAATCCAAATTACGGATCTGCAAATCTAGTCGCACCATTGGCTTTCGTCCAAACAGGGAATCCATCAAAATCAACATCTGAATAAAGTGATGTTCCCACATGCTGCCTCGGGATTACGTGAAGAGAATTGTAGCTGATGATCATGATGATGTTGAAGAATCTGATGAATTATTACGATTATATTCTATCTGTTCGCCATGTTTCTTCCTCATCCATTAGAAATCTTAGGCCATGTCCCTTGTGTTTTTCACGCCAACCTCCCAAAATTTACGGTGGATTCCGCCTTAAGCAAAGCATCTTCTTTATACTTTCTCGAACCAAGCAAGCACAAGAAAAAGTGCCACCCAAAACATTCTTCGGATAAGGCGTCCGCCAAAGGCATTGCATGGATCGTCAATTTCCTTTGAGATAGGCCACTTCTCGCAGCTTCTCAATATTAGTTTTAATCGTAGTATATATTTCAATAAAAAGGAATCAAATATTGATTAATCATCTTAACTTTTTGCCTAATTAAATTTTCTTACATTATTATTTTGATCTTTCATTCTTTTGAACCCCTAACAGAAAATTCATACCTTCCCTGAGAAGTTGATTGAAGCCTGCGAGCGAAAAATTTGCTGAGAACGTAACGTAACATTCCTTGTAGAGAGAAAATGGATAAGAATTGAGGGAATATTCTTGGGTACCGAAGGTATACCCAGCCTTTGCATTAAATAATAGTTACAGTGAGAGAAACATGTAATCTGAGCCTTACACGTATAGCTACAGGTGTACACTGATTATAAATACAATACAAATATTCTATGTTCTAACATTCCCCCTCAAACGAGAGGGTGTTACTAACAGTCCGAGTTTGTTCCTAAAATAAAGAAACTGAGAGTGAGTGAGTGCTTTTGTCAGGCAGTCTGCAACTTGATGAGACGAAGGAATGTAATGTACATTAATAAAGCCAGACATAATCAAATCACGGATAAAATGAACATCTATCTCAATATGTTTGCTCCTAGCATGTTGAACTGGATTGGCTGCAAGAGCTTGAGCACTCAAATTATCACACCATATCTTTGCAGGCCGTCTCAAGAACAAACCAAGCTCGAACAATAAGGAATTTAGCCACTTGAGTTCTGCTGCACCATCAGCTAAAGCACGGTATTCTGATTCAGTGCTTGAACGAGATACAACTCGTTGTTTTCTCGAGGACCAGGATACCAAAGTTTGACCAAGATATATGCATACCCCTGCCATAGATTTCCTGTCATCCAAATCTGTTGCCCAATCAGCGTCTGTAAAGGCTGTTAATTCAAGTGATTTAAATGGTTTAATATGCAAACCATAGTGATAAGTGCCTTTGAGATATCTTAAAATCCTTTTAACTCCTTGAAAGTGGACATCTGTGGGTTTAGATAAAAACTGACTAAGCTTGTTCACAGAGTAAGCTATATCAGGTCTAGTTGTAGTCAAGTATTGAAGAGACCCAATGGCTTTCCTGTACTGTATTGGATCTAATAGTGGCTGTCCATCAGAAGCAGAAAACTGTCGTCCAGTGACCATTGGTGTAGGAACAGGGGCACAATCTGTCATGTTAAACTTCTTCAAAATGTCCATGGTATATTTTCCCTGATTCAAATATATTCCTGATCCATCTCTGTATATTTCAATACCCAAAAAATAATAAAGGGGACCAAGATCCTTTAGTGAAAACAATTCATTCAACTTATGCACAAAATTCCGCAGATAATCAGAATTATTCCCTGTAATTAGTATGTCATCAACATAAATTAGGATGAATACCGTGAGGTCATGTGTCCTGCGGAAGAAGAGAGAAACATCGCTCTTAGAGTTCTGAAAACCCCATTGCAAAAGTGTTATTCGGAGACGATCAAACCAGGCTCGAGGAGCCTGCTTGAGACCATAGATTGCCTTGATCAATTTGCATACATGATTAGGATGTCGGGCATCACGAAATCCCTCTGGTTGCCTCATATAAACATCTTCCTGAAGAAAACCATTGAGGAAGGCATTATTGACATCTAGTTGCCGAATTTCCCAATGAAAAGTAACAGCAATGGAGAGAACTACCCGTATAGTGGTAGATTTAACAACTGGACTGAAGGTTTCTCCATAGTCAACTCCTGGTATCTGTTGAAAACCCTTGGCTACGAGACGAGCTTTGTGTTTAAGAATGGATCCATCTGCCTTGAATTTCGTCTTGAATACCCACTTAGAGTCAATCAGCTTTTGAGTTCCAGTGAACGGAACAAGAATCCAGGTGTGATTCTTCTGCAACGCTTCAAACTCATCAAGCATCGCACGGTTCCAGTGAGGAGAGGCGAGAGCCTCTGATACGTTTCTTGGTTCTGCAGCTTTAGCAATGGAAATCGGATCTTCTGAAGTTAAAAGACCCACAAATGGATATTTGGGCTTGTGCACCCCAGCTTTGGCCCGAGTAGTCATAGGATGAAAATTGGACTGAACTGGAGCTATATTGGCAGATTGAACCGAGTCTTGTGTTTGTGCCAGGACTGGTATTCCTTGCTGAGAAGTCACGGGATCCATTTCTTGGGCCGAATTATTTATTGATTGACCAGGACTTGATGAATCCCTGATTGGACTTGATGAGGGAGTTGTATTCGGACTCCCTTGAGGCTCTCTGATTGGGCTTGTTACATTCAGGCTTTGAACAGTATCCTCACTGGTATTATTTTGCTCTGAGATTTTATGACTGGAACCCAGATTTGCTGGTGAGGTAACAATAAGAGGAGCAGTGAATTCATCTACAGCAACCGGTGAATGTCGATTTAGAAAACCTGTAATGCATGGAAAAGTCAAGGGGTCAAAAACAACATGTCTAGAAGTATAAATACGTCCTGTGGCACTTAAACATTTGAAACCCTTTTGTTGGGGAGCTGGACCAAGATAAATGCATTTCTGACTATGGAATTGAAATTTATGATCATGATATGGCCTCAAGCACGGAAAACAGGCACACCCAAATGGATGCAAAGAATTATAGTCTGGTTCAGTCTGAAATAGTTGAAAAAGAGGAGTAGAGCCTTCAAGAACAGGAGTTGGTAACCGGTTTATTAAATGGACAGCAGTTTGGAAGGCATCGACCCAGTAAGTGAGTGGGACATGTGCTTGAGCCATGAGAGTGAGACCCATTTCTACTATATGGCGGTGTTTTCTTTCTGCTCTGCCATTTTGTACAGAAGTGTATGGGCATGTGTATCTCATTTCAATACCAGCAGCCTGTGTAATTGGCACAAAGGGTTTATATTCAGCCCCATTGTCACATTGAAGAACTTTTATCTTGGTGTTAAATTTGTTTTCCATTTGTGCTCGAAAAACATTGAAAGCATTTACTGCCTCCCCTTTGTGCTTCAATGGATATAACCAGACATATCTGCTGTAGTCATCCAAGAATTGAATATAGAAGCGATGACCATTGGGTGATTGAACAGGAGACGGACCCCACAAATCAGTATAAACCAATTCTAAAGGAGAATTCGAATGAGACAAAGATTTAGGAAATGGTAAATACTTTGATTTGCCGTATTGGCATGCTTCACAAACAAAATTGTCATGGACAACAACTTTTGCATTACATTTATTCAGAATCTGTTGTACTATTCTATTACTGGGATGTCCTAATTTGTAATGCCATTTGATAAACTCCTCAAAACCTCGTCCTAGACGTGGTGAAGCAGCCATATTAACTTGAGCTCGACGTTGCACGCTAGCCACTGGATACATCCCTTGGTTTGTTCTCCCGTGCACCAGAGGACGCCCTGTCATCTTGTCCTTCACAACACAAGAGACATCAGAAAACAACACATTGACGGCATTATCCTGAGCAAGTTTCTGAACGCTCACAAGATTTTTAGTAGCAGATGGTACTAACAGGACATCTTTAAGACATAGATTAGAATTAGATGCAGGGAGAGAAGCTGAACCTATACCAGCCACAGGGGTTCTTTCTCCAGTACAAGTATAGAGATGAGCATTACCTATAGGAGTATAGTTGTCCAGCTGAGAGGTGTTGGAAGTTACATGATACGATGCACCACTGTCCATGTACCAAGATGGGTCAGAAACCGTATGAGGGGTAGCATAGAATGCCCGTGGAGAGAAATTTCCATAGCTAGCAGGTGGAGGCTGAGTGTTGCGATGATAACAGTTAGCAGCAAAATGCCCAAACGATCACAGTAATGACAGTAGGGGCGTCCCTCATTGTGAAATTGTCCTCGACGTCCACGACCTCTTCTACCACGGGAGCCTCGTGAACCTCTCCAGGAGTTTCGATTGGTTGAGGTTCGTCCAGTGTCATGAGGAAAAGAGGCATCGCTCTGTGCAACATTTGCAGTTGGCTGAATGGTAAGAGTTGCAAAATGGTTCAACTGCTCGAGGCGACTTTCAAATGCAAGCAAGGCAGATTGGGCACCAACCCAAGTCAGATCTGGGTTATCAATAAGTTTCACTACTATGGCATTGTATTCTGAATCCAAGCCATTCAGAGTGTGGAGAATGAGGTCTGCCGTGTCTACTGGAGCACCGGCAAGTGAAAGCTGATCAGCAATGTTCTTCATCTTGGTTAGGTAGTCAGCCATTTTCATTCCATTCTTCCGAGTGTGATGGAGCTCCGACTTGAACACCATGATTCGGGATTTCAGTGATGAACAGGTTAGCTCACGAGCTCCAACCCAGAGGTCTCGTGCTGTCTTGTGATGGAGAAGTTGGGCTCCTACCTCTTGAGTCATTGTGTTACGGAGCCAGCCAACAAGAAGTCTGTCAACAGAAAACCATTCTTCAAATGCAGGATTGAGGATCGTCCGACCGCCTTCGGAGATATGACGAGAGGGAGCTGAAACAGAGCCATCAATGTGGTTCTCTAGCTTGTTGCCTTCTATCAACGGTAAAACCACCGATTCCCAAAATAAATAATTCTCTCTATCCAACTTGATAGAGCTCGTTTGGCTCGAGGAGCTGAAAAGGGAGTAGGTTTTGGAAGAGACTGAGGAGTCAGCAGAAGACGCAGACATGGCGGCTAGGGCTCTGATACCAAGAGAGAAAATGGATAAGAATTGAGGGAATATTCTTGGGTACCGAAGGTATACCCAGCCTTTGCATTAAATAATAGTTACAGTGAGAGAAACATGTAATCTGAGCCTTACACGTATAGCTACAGGTGTACACTGATTATAAATACAATACAAATATTCTATGTTCTAACACTTGTACAATATGTCATCGACGATGAGAGATCACGGGATCTTTAGCCGGATGGCGAGCCTTCCTCGTAGCATTATGGAAGAATTTTCAAGGGCCATGAGTGATATAGGATCAGGAAGAAGAAGAAGACGACGATCAAGAAACCAAAATGAACTCTCTCCTTCGTCATCTTCAGATTTCCAGTTCCGGCCATTTCAGCCGCCGTTGGATCCACCGGCAGTTCGGGAGGACCAGTGGGCCTTTCTGGAGAGTTTTGAGCTTCAATACGGCACCGTACATCCTTTCTTCTACGCCTGCCGTTTAATGGAAGTTCTGAAACTAGCAGTGCAAGACAAGAAGTTGGTGTTCATGTACATCCATTCGCCAGAACACCCTTTCACGCATAATTTCTGTAGGGAAACACTCTGTAGTGAGCTCGTCACGGAGTTTCTTGACGTGAACTTTATTTGCTGGGGAGGTCTTGCCGATCGAGGCGAAGGTCTTCGTATGGTGACCACTCTCCGCCCTGCTAGCTTTCCCCTTTGCGCCGTCGTCGCCCCTGCTTCCGGTGGTACCATGACGGTTCTGCAACAGGTTTATTTCATATAGCTTTTAACTAATCTAAATTTATGCAAGGCTCAATAATTAGGTTTTAAATATGTATAGGGGCTAACTTGTGCTTGTTTGATTTCAGATAGAAGGACCAGTTTCGACGGCGGAGCTAGTGGAGGTTTTACAGAGAACAATGGAGGAGCAAGGATTGGCTTTTGGAAGTGACAGGGCTCGGCGGGAAGAAATGATCAGAGCTGATCGTCGGCTGAGAGAAGAACAAGATGCTGCATATCTTGCATCTTTGCGAATTGACCAGGAAAAAGAAAACATCAGGAATTCAACTTCGACAGAAAGAGTTCAGAAACCAGCAGAAGCTTTGAACACCAGAAATTATGAGAAGCCTAAGAACAAATCTAAAGTGAATGGACCTACAACCGCTACGCAGAATCAAAACAAAGGAGTTCCAAATCGGGCAGGCCAGTCTCAACCCACTCAGGTACGTTTAATTAATTGTCTAGTCCCGACATTCTTACAAAAGATATTAAACACAGCGTATCATTTCAGCAGACAAGAATGCACTCTGAATTCTTCTGCTTTAGGTCATAATTTTGTCTCCAAAAATGGGTGGGTCGATTTATTTATTTGAGCGATGTTGCAGATATTGATAAGGTTTCCAAATGGAGAAAGAGGAGAGCAGAGATTTGAGAGTACGGACAAAATCCAGGCAATTTTCGCATTCATTGATTCACTGGGATTGCCTGGGATTGGGAATTACAGATTGGTGTCAAACTTCCCAAGAAAAGTGTATGGCGTGGATCAGATGAGAATGACACTCAAAGATGCTGGCCTCCATCCCAAAGCTAGCCTTTTCCTCGAGCCCATATCCACTGACCCATAGGCCTTGGGTCAATCTTGTGGGCTACCCACTGTGTTCTTCAAACATATGGCCTTTTCTTTTCGCCCCCAAGAATTCTCCGTTCTGGGTTGTGTCTTCTTATTGGTTGTGAGCTTAAGGACTTCATTCAGACTATAACATAGCGCCCGTCCCATTTATTATATGAATAAACGTGGGGTACTGGTTAGGAGTTCAGAAGTTAAGGATGGACACAATGAAGGTGAAATTAATAAAACTGCTGACTAATGGAGTTCGAGTAGGATAACATTAATAACTATGTAATGGAAGTGCGGGTATTTGAGCTTTTAGCCTGCAATACCTATATATATATAATCATTTAATTTTATATAATGTTTTAATTTGATATTTTAACTTTGTAAAGTATATTTTTTTTAGTTTTTTTGACTCTAAAACTATTATTGACATCTTAAAGGTTTAAGGAAAAATATATTTTTTTTAAAGGAATCAAACCGAAATTTTTTATAAAATTCAAAGATAAAATATATATTTTTACTTATATATGTGTTATACCATTTCTGGTTTTTAATATAAGACCTAGTTGACTAATTTGAAGAGATTAAAAAAATTAGTTAACTTACTTATTTATTATACATATGTGTTGTCTTTTCTAAAACACTCTTACTAATCATATATATTAACTAGAATTATTATTTGATGAAACTTTTAAAAAAATGTAACTACTATAATGACTATTTTGAAAAAAAATGAATAAATATAAAAGACAAAATCGATTGGAGTCTTATATTTAGGATTAAATTAAAATTCAAATAAGCTTTTATAATAAGAAACAGATGTAGTATATTACCTACATAAGGAAGTTTTGCAACATCTTCATTTTATACAAAATAACTAACTAATTAGAAGCAAATGGAATCATATTTGATGACCTAAAGTTTGAAAAAGTTAACTTTGAGCAATTTTGTTCTTGGGTTACTATTTATAGCAACCTGCATTTTGACCAAATTTTAAAAAATCATAATTAATTTTTAAAAAATTAAAATTGAGTGATTCCAGGTTCTATTGGAGACTCTTTAGATTATCTTTTGAGAAAAAATAATTTCTGAATGAATTGTCTTCAAATTCGAGCCCAAATTAAATTTTCAAAAAATACTATTTATTTGGTCATTTTTTAATTTTTTAGTATTTTTGTCTAAATTTGAATAGGCATAACTTCTTATGCAATTATCCATTTGAGGCATGTTACCACTCATTTTAAAAAGAAAAATGAGATCTATTTGCATCTAAAATTTTGTGCCCTAACGCATTCAATTGGTCAAAATAACATTGATCAAAGTTTGACCCCAAAATGTTGACTTTTATCTCCTAATTGCCTTGCTTCTTCATACTTAAGCTCTAACTTAACATGCCATTCATTTAACCACATAATTGGATATAATAGTATATTTTGGCATATGTTTGCATCAAAATATAACATAGGATCATCCAGAAGATTATTTATAAGTATCCACATATATTCAAGAAAGACCAAAGCTACATAAAGTTTCATAACATCAAGCATTTCTTCATATATTGATCACCTTCTTACCTTTTCTTTTTAATGCTATAGGCCCTGGGGTTCGTTAAACATGAGAAGGGTAAGATTTGTAGGAATCTTAATAACATAGCATCATATTTACAATGTCACACTCGAGCAAAGTATTTCATGCCACATGCACTAATTATCACATGCTTTCAACTTCATTCACATGCCATGGGAAGAAAATAATATGTTTGTCATTCATAGCACTCGATATTGCATAAGCCAAGGTATTACAAGCATGGAGCTATACATCATATAACATCATAATCTCATCCACATCACGGCATAGCAACATAACATAACACATAGGTAAATGCTAGCTACATCTTTTAAGTTTATCCATTGCTTTCAATCTCCTCATCTTAGCAAATCTCCTTCTCTTTTGATGCCAAACCTATCGGTAACACAATGGGGCATCATACATTATTATTCCATTCATCATAATAACCCTCAATCTCTTTTTACTTGATTTTTGGGTTATTATTTCTAATTTTGATTCCTTAATTTTATTGGGCCATTCTTACATAATTTTTTTATATAGAATTCAAATATCAACTTAAATTCATGAAAATCTAATTCCTCCCTGTTGGAACCTATTTGGCCAAAACATGGGGGAATTATTTTCAAAATTTTTCCTTTCAATTTTAATACTTCCAAGTTTCATTTCTTGATGTTTTCCTACACCATTTTATCATTTAAACATATTAGAAGTATCAAATTGAATTGAATCCAACTCTAACCCCTTACTACTCATCTTGGCCGAAAAATGCACAAGTTTAGGAGTTGGATTTTCTTTATAAAACTCAAGCATAACCAATCAATTCCTACTTTTTTCAAGTGTTTAATCCATGTCTCAACCTTTTAGCTATTTTCCTTCCTTTTTTTTTTTGAAAATTTGGCAGCATTTTTCCTAAAAAAAATGGCCACCAAATCAATAATAAATCACTATAAAAACAGTCTTATATAAAAACACAAGAGGCACATAAGCTTACTTTGATGATTCCTTGAGCATGAGTGGTCTTTCTCTCTTTAGAGTTTACTTTTCTCTCTCTTGAATTTCAAGAACAAAAAGGTCTCCTCAAGGTCCCTCTCTTGGCTGAAAAATTTGAGTGTAGGAGGGGGTATTTATAGCAATTTGATTAACTCTTTGCCTTTAAATTTCAACAAAATTACAAAAGGTACGTAGACAAATCTTAGCCCTCCATTTTTCTTCCAAAAATAATGAAAAATAAAATAAAAATAATGTGCAAATCTTATGCCTTAAGAATATGATTTTGCCACTTGTCCACATGATGTCATAGTGATGATGTCACATGCTTATGTCATACCAAAATTAATTAACTTAATTAACTTCCTTAATCACTATGATTAATTCCCCTTAATCACCTTGTAGAAAACCTATTTTATTTTTATTTTTAATTAAATATTTTTTCTTCTAAACGGGTCAAAAATGGCGTGATATATGGGCCATTTGGGTTGAAAAATTTTGCTGAAAAATACACTTTCTCAGGTATCTTGACATTGCACTAAGTACCAATGCAGTGTCAAATAAATTTTTCCCGTATCCTGTCTAATCCACTATCTTAGAAAATTCATCTCAATGCACCATTAACTTCTTCTCAGTGCAAGGAAGTTTCATGATTTTTCTTAGAATTTAATTCACTCTATAATCCTCTAAATTCTATTTCTGGCAAAATCAGCATTTTACTAGTGATAATTTCACTTTAAATATTATTAAAACTAGCCTTCTCATCATTTGAAGTCAGGAACAATTTTATAAATTATGATGATCCTCTAAGAAAAATTTTCATATTTTTTTCCAGAATTATTGAGACATATAGATATTTTAAATAATTAATTTTGATTACTATTACTTAGTGCAACCAAATATTCTGAAAATACAGAAAATTCTATATTAATTTATTTTCCTTTCAATAATTCCTTTGAGGCCTAAAACACTATTTCTTGATCCTTAATTCTATTTTACATGATTTTTTTGATAATTTTTAAAAATTTCTAACCTGACTTCCTAATCAAATATTTCTTCAATTCATATTTCAAAAATATCAATCCGGCCATTATCCAGTTTTAGTTCAAAACTTATGAGAACTATGTCCTCTCTACACTAACTGACCTTTGGTCTATTTCATTTTTCTTATCTTTTGGGTTAAAATTTCCAGAATGTTATGAGTTTTAATTTAAGCTTTACTTTGAAGAAAATAACACAATAAACCCTGTCAAAATATTTGTATCTCTAGACGCCAGCATGACAGAAATAGCAACAAAATCTGGTTCAACATTTAACAAACTTCCAAGTTCCAACCAAAATTTTGATGTGTGTATGGGCATTTTTTCTCCTAGGTCATGATGTTTTTTAGTCATCCACTATATTTAATGGTGCTAAGTCTTCCTCAGCAAAATTAACACTGTTTATGGCTTATAATTTTTAAGTATTCTCTAAATTAAAAAAACTAACATTTCAAATGAGCATATACAAAAGAATTGGAACTATGAAAATAAACCACATGAACTACAAAACAAACACCATTAAAGTATAAATACAACGGTATTTTCCCAATTATTTATATAAATTGGGAACTCATTATCTGTAAAAAATTCAACATGTGACTAGTATCCCTGAAGTGTAAAAGGAGAAACTACGAAAAGAGACCGACTGTTCTCGGCCAGAGAGAAAAAGGGACCGACGGTTGACAAACGAATACCGATGGAAAATAGAACAATAGAATGATTCAAACTGGGAGACGACGTTGCCTGGTGAAATGAACGGCAAACTGACACGTTAGCGAGAAGGCAGGGAGATAGGGAAGAAACTGGAACATGGCACTTCGTCTGGGTCCAAGTTTCAGCCATCCTCTGATTGCTTCCAGCGTTTCCGTCAGAACCACTCGCCAAATCCGCAGGTGTTCGATTCGGAGCTGTATCCTGGAACCCAACGAGTCACGCAAGGTTCTTCCCTCATTTTCCTTTAACCGAAACTATGTTCGGTGGCTCAGAAATCCGGAGAAACTTATTTTCAGTTAGAATTTCCTTTTCTTTCTCCACCTCTCGACTTCCCTCAGTTCTGAGTAATGTGTGTTTTAATCTTGCAACCGAGAGGTTTGGTGTGTTCTTTGTAGGTAGGCGGTGCATGAACCTGTTTATAATCTCGAGCCATGTTTAAATTTCAGTCTGAACGATTAGAATTGAATTAAAGATGATGAACATTAGGCTTGAATAAAACATTTGTACAGTTATTAAACCGTTTGCTGACTGACTTATTCAGCTACTTCAGCATCAATGTCTTTTCAAATTATGCAGCTAGTGCTGGAAGTGAAGGAGAAGCTTGAGAAAGAATACCCCAGCCTCCCTGTAGGTAGCAATGGAAGAGATGACGAGGATATGATACTATGGTTTCTGAAAGATCGCAGGTTTTCTGTTGACGAAGCTGTTTCAAAGTTGACTAAAGCCATTGTATCCTTCACATAAGTAAATGGTTGTAAGATTATGCACAATACTAAGTCTGATGATTCGTTGATTGAGTAGATCTCGCTGCCCATTCAAGTGCCTGGGTGAAAAGTAAAAAATTGCATGCTCAAAAGTTAACAAGCCTAGAAGTATCTCCCTCAAATGTGCGCACAAGTTGCCGGCGACAACATCCTATATATGTTTTAGTTTAGCATTAGTTTATCGAATTCGTTTCATGCTCACGAAATTTACATGTCTTCCGGTTTTCCTTCTACTCTGTAAGAAATGGCGTCATGAATTCGGTGTATCTGAATTGTCTGAAGAAGCTGTTAAAGCCGTAGCTCAAACTGGAAAAGCATGTGTGCATGACTTTCCTGACGTCGATGGCAGACCTGTGCTTTTGGTGGTGGGATCAAAGCATATTCCCTTAGTAAGTCTGGAAGTTGAAGTAATTATAGTCAATTCTTGCAACTGAAATTCTCAATGCTTTATGAAAAGTATCACACTTCATAAGGCAATTTTCATAATTGATGGTTTCTCAATTATAAATGATAATTTGCGTGAGCTATTGTTGCCCGAATAATTGAATTTGCTGTTGCTATTTTCTGCACTGTGTATATGTTAGTAGCATAAGGAAGGTATTTGTCTATATATTTCAACTGGGAAAATTGTTTGTAATGAGAAAAATAAATAATTATATCACAGGAATTTGACCCTTTAGATGATATTATGTCACAGGAATTTGACCCTTCAGATGATAAGAAGCTGTGTGTCTTCTTACTTGAGGAGGCATTGAGTAGGCTTCCGACTGGTAATGAACAGATACTTGCAATAGTTGACCTCAGGGGTTTCAGAACAGAAAATGCAGATCTGAAATTCTTGACCTTCTTGGTAAGATTTTCTGATCATCTGCTGAAGATGTTGCTGAAGAGCAGCCTGTATTGTCATCATTCAATATATGCCTGTGATCTATGTGCTGGCGCTTCTAAGTCCATTGAAAGCATTGTGGTTGGCTTCATTTGATGTGCAACAGTATAAGTCATTTCATATGCATAGTATGCCTAAGAGATGCTTTTGCTTATCAAACTGCTGTCAATATTGAGTTTTTAAATTGAAATGGTGATGATAATTATTTCTCATTTATGGAATTAGTCACTGTTATGCTTTTCTGACAAAAGATACTTAAGCTTCCTTGACTGTTTATTAGTTATCAATTTATTATTTCGAGCTCTTTTCATTGCTACTTTTTCCTCTTATAGCTCATAGTAGAATTAAAGATAAATTGCTCTTTGATAAATTGACAACTTTAGTTGCTAGAAACAAATTTTAACAAGAGAATCACAGACTAAATTTTTGCTTCTTCTGGCAGTTTGATGCATTTTACTACTACTATCCCAGGCGAGTGGCCCAAGTACTGTTTGTGGATGCTCCTCTCATTTTTAAGCCAATTTGGCAAATGGCCAAGCCCTTGTTAAAATCATATGCTTCTTTGGTAAGTAGTACCGATGGTCCGTGTGTATTTATGGATATGCACTAGAAAAGATATTTTTCCTCTTATACCGAAGCTCAACTCATGGATCCACTATAAACTTTCTTACCTTCCATGCCCAAATTCCTTTCTACTTTGTTATTAATTATCTCAACTTTTTATGGCAAATGTTCTCAAAATATGGCTGGCTAGGTTGGGACCGGGGGTAGCTTGCTAAATAAAAGTTAATGGTAATTGCTGCGTGTGGTGTTGGCCTAGTGATGGTAGCCAGCTGCGCCTTTAATGGTTAGCCATTAGAGCTGAACTTTTGGAGTATCCCTATCAGTCGTAGGTGGTCCAATTTTTAACTGCAATTGATTTAGATCACTTATTGTGTTTCGCCAACCAAATGGCTCTGTAGCCAACATTCTCTCTTCTTTGCAACCTGTTTAGTCGCGTCCTCCATCTACACGGCGAATTGAAATGGGCCAATGGGGTAATTGGGATGATGGGTTTGGGTATGTATCTTAAATCATGGATTATCAATAATTTAGTATACCATAGTTATTCATTTGGGTTGCCTATCTAAACTATACTACTTCTGGTATTTAATATAAGACCTTGTTTGACGTTTATTTTGGTTCTAAATATATGATTCCAATCCACTTTGTCTCTCATATTTATACATTTTTTCTCAAGATAGTCCTTCTAATAATGGTAATTCTAGCAAACGCACTTGATTAGCAAGGATATTTTAGGAAAAATAATATCTATTTATCACAAATAACAAATTTAACTTATTTTCTTCATCTCCTGAAATTAGTCAACTAGCTTTTATATTTAGGACTGGAGGTAGTATTGTCCAAGTGCATTTCAAACCCTTCTTTTCCCCTTTCCCTGTGTGTTTGCCCTGCATCACCTTTGCATCTTGATTGACTTGATCAGAGGAATATTATACATGTTCCTTGTGTAATACGAGCATTCAAAGTAAGATCCATGGCTCACATTTTGATCGATTTCCATGTTTTCTTGCATTATATATTAAGAGCTGCCTGCGGCAAAATTAAACATATCTTCATTTTCTTTTGCAGGTGAAGTTTTGCTCTGCAGAGACTGTCAGGAAGGAATATTTTACACCAGAAACACTCCCTGCCAGCTTTAGAGATTGAGAAGGCTTTTCATGAAGCGAAATTCTTGTTTTGGAAGATACACAAAGTTGCAGCAAACTGTACGAACTTTATAGCAGATGACAAGACATTGATAGATTCATCACTGTTAAGAGCCACGGTAGATTCTGTGAGGAATCTGAGACGAACCATTCTAATGATTGGCGTTCATTTGTCTTGTTTCTTCTTATGCATGATATGTAGGAATCTATTGGAAATTGTTCCGAATAACTACCTTAGAAGTTCAGATCATCCATATTTATTCCTGCTACACCAAGAGCAAAAATTATAACTCATACATGAGGGGTCAAGTGAAATGATTTATAAACATTTTTTTAATCGTGATTTTCAGAATTTAAAATGAGTGCTTACAAACATGATTTCGAATGATGATTCTCCCGTGCGACTGGTGTGCAGAACTATTCACTTGCATAATTTTATTTTTCCTCGTACAAGACACATTGGTTGAATGGATGAGTTTAGAACCAGTTCATAATCCGCATTGTATTGGCTTCAAAATACGCAGTAATATTGCCATCTTCCGAAATGAAAGCAGATGACATGATCTTCATTGATATGCCACTTGGTTTTTTTGGTGTGCTTGGCTGAGAAGATAAAATGGAGAGAGAGAGAAAAATGAAAGGGAGTGATATTTTTTTTTCGAGCTCGGACAATTATTATAACCTTGTTTTCTCATAATCTTGCTATGTGTAATAACCCTGTCAGTTTTTTTGCCAGCGTAATAACCTTGTTATTTACGAAATTTATCAATGTTTTTTATTATGAAAAATAGATTTGTTAGTCCTTATAGTTTCATTAAATTTTGAATTAGGTCTTTTTAGTTTTATTTCATTTTATTGAATCCTTATATTTTGTTCTGTTAAAACCATAGGTCTTTTCGTTAACAAATTCTCAAAACACCATTAGTTGCTCTTTCTCTTCTCCCCCTCTCATTAAAAGCTTTTTTTTTTTTTTTTCTTGTTTTGTTACCACCTCTGCACACTATTTTAGAGAAGCTTTTTTCCTTAATGACGTCGGAGGAGTTTGGTGACGGCTTCTTTCAAACTTTTGTTTTGAGACCCTTGCATTATTCAATGAAAAGAGCGTTGATTTTTTAGTTTCAAATGGTCATGACCTTCGGTAATACTACCTCCAGTTTTAATTATAAGAGCTAGTTGACTAATTTGAGGAGATTAAAGAAAGAAGTCAAGTTAGTTATTTGTAATAAATATGTGTTGTCTTTCCTAAAATATCCTTGCTAATCAAGTATATTGGTTAGAGCTACCATTGTTATAATGACTACCTTGAAAAAAAATACATAAATATAAAAGATAATATAGATTGTGGTCTTATATTTATGATCAAAATAAAAATCAAACAAGGTCTTATATTAAAAATCAAAAGTAGTATTAATCTATGATTTCAGATTGATTGACGTCAAAAAGGTAATAATAGTTATTAGAATTTTAAGGATGAGACTTTTTGGAGCGGCCATGGAAGGTCAAAGAAGGGGACAAGGGGTGTCTTCGCTTCTCTTTCTTTTTATTTTCGTCCACTCCTCATTTGAGCTATAAGATTGAGATTTTAACGGTTCATATTTCAAATTTATAAAATTATGAATAAAATGTTAAATTTTCAAAAATAAATAAATAAAATCAAATAAAACTACTAAATTTTAGCCAGTATAATTCAAAACAATAATAAAAAATACTTTATAAAATTATTTAAAAAAATATGAAACCTAAACTGTTAAACTTTCAATCTTAGTGGTTGAGATAGAAAATAAATGGAAATGGAGAGGAAGAGAAATGGAGAGACTCTTTATCCTAAAAAAAAGGGCAATTATATGGTGAAGTAGAGGTTAAGGATGATAACCACCCAGTCCGCAACGGCCAAAGGCTCCACCCCTTCCATGTACCTCATTCCTCCAAGACCCTGCTTTCACGAGTTAAAGAAGGAGCTCTTCTCCTTCTCGGCATCATCATCAAACTGGTCATATCTAATGAGAGAAAGTCACCGGCTTTTAGGGAGGGAGAGCAACTAATGGTGTTTTGAAAATTAATTAACGGAATGACCTATGATTTTAACGGAATAAAATATAAGGATTCAATAAAAAAATAAAACTAAAGGAACTTAATTCAAAATGTAATGAAATTATAAGGATTGACAAATATATTTTTCCTTTTTATTAAAATATTAATAACATATCTTCTAATCTCTTCATAATTTAATTCTTTTATTCTTTTGTTTTACTTAGGATTTATGGAAAAACCTTACATGATAAAAAGTAATGAAATTATGAAAATATAATTTTATTGCAAAATTAAAGCATAACAATTTAAAAGTAAATCTCTTTTTATAACAATCCTTAATCTGCACAAGAACACGAGTTATTTTTCAATCCAAAACTTGAAAAATTGGCAAAATAAGACCTACACATTTTCCCAATTTCAGCCTTCTTATTACAATCTCTTTTTTGGATTCGAATTAATTAAAGAAAAAAGAAAGAAAAATCAGTGACAAATATCATCGCAATCACTGCTTTAACGCCGTCTCGCACTATCAATGAATTTGAAGGCCTACGTGGATAGCCTTCAATAAACGACACAAGTTTTGATGAGACCAATGGCATATTCCGATACTGAAATGCAGTACAATTGCATTCCAAGTTTCATTTTCAACGCAGGGGACGATTCTTCAGGGCTCAGCCACGATGAGGAAGGAAGCGATCGCGTGTGTGTATGTGGCGGTCAACGTCATGTCTTTGGTTTTCGTTTGTGGTGCGATCGAATCTCCACAGTACGCAGTGGTTCACCTGGAGTCCGATTTCGAGATCAGGCTCTACAGAGACTCCGTCTGGATTTCTGCTCCCACCCAGGACATTTCCTTCGAGAAGGCCACCTGGAATGGCTTCCACCGGTAATTATTGTCTAAACCAATTATATTTCACTTCGATTGTGCATATTTCCGGTGTTTAGTTGGTGATGAACCTTTCCCCCAGGTTTTTTAAACTTGTCTTGTACTATTGTGTAGTTCTTTTATATGATTTCCGGAAAGTGTTGGAAATCTCTTGAATCTTGTTCGGTTTGATCAGCACACCCACTTTTCAATGTGCCAATATCGTGGAGTGGATTTTTTTTTTTTGCTGGTAAATATTCACAAATTACGTACATTCAATCATGAATACTCTATTTCGGTCCCAAAAAAAAAATCATGAATACTCTATGGGCCTATTATAAACACGACTCTGTTTTTAACCCCTATCGAAGTATGTGCGGAACAGCTACTGAGCTCTCAGATGATCTATGCAGATTCAGACGTTTTGAAGTGAGATTATTCTGTGTCCACCTAATTGGATTAGACGAGATAGATCCTCTGCTGTCCAGCAGAGATGTCACAAGTTAAGGAAAAGCGCGAAATAGGATGGTCTTCTTGTGTGGACTTACAGCATTCATTGCTGCAGAAGATGTGGACGTGTTGATTTCACCATGGACGGTCGGAAAATATAGATCGCCATAATTTTTCCCCTCAGCATTCCAACTTCAATACTAGTTAAAATGAGAGTGAATGTAGTAAGTGAGGTGGTGGGAATTTTTATGTGTAGGTAAAGTTTGTGCTTGGAACAAATTAAAAAAAAAAAAAAAGGTTTAGAGTTGGATGACTCGTTTTTACTCTGCCCTCATCGAGAGTGATCTTTCTACTTCCGATTTCCCCCCATTATTTTTCACCTTCCCTTCATCTTTCTTAATATCACACCAGTTACCAGGAAAAAGGAAATCAAATGCCAGTAGATTTTCCATTTCCACCCTCTGAAACGGGAATTCGAGTCAAAACTAAACGTTTTCATATTCTAACTGGTCTCAATCTAGCATAGCTTCATGCCTCACACAACATACATGTAAGACCTGCTCAATTTGTAACCAGTTTGCCCTGGAAACTTCTCTTTAAACGTTGTATTTTTCCTTATCGACATTCATTTGGAGAGTTAATTGTCCCTCTCTCAAGCTCGAATGAAACATAGTTTCATCCTCTCAGGAGTCATTTTTGGATGTTGCAGGTTGTTCCAGTACACGCAAGGTGCTAACCTCAACTTCTCTCGAATTGCAATGACTGCTCCTGTGCTGACGAGCATAGTCCCTGGAGCCGGTCCCCTTCACTCATCAGCCTACTTTGTTCGTTTTTACTTGCCTGTAAAGTTTCAAGCTAATCCACCCCTTCCACTTCCCGAACTGCATATCAAGCCCCATAAATGGGTCAGCCACTGTGTGGCTGTCAGAAAGTTCTCTGGATATGCAAGGGATGACAACATTGTAAAAGAGGCAGAAAAGCTGGCCATCAGCTTGAGCAGATCTCCATGGGCAAATGCTACTTCTTCCAAGAGTCAACAGGCTTACTCAATTGCCCAGTACAATTCTCCCTTGCGGATTTTTGGGCGTACAAATGAGGTTTGGGTGGATGTTGATGCGCCTAAATTAGCTGCTTTTGAATCGGTTGGCGTCGCTGCATATTGAACTATGGCATAAATCTCAGCTCCGTTTGCATGCCAGATCAGGTTTATCTGAATGCCAATTTGTTCTGTATACCTGTATATATTAATGTAATGGCTATCAAACCTATAATATACCGGCCTATATGTGTAAAGTACTATAAATGGATCGATAGCCTAAGTTCTGCTTTTTGGTTCCCTTCACTGAATGTAAATGAAATTATGAGAAACTTCATTCAGCCAGGAAAAAGGTAAGAATGATTTTAGCCCAAAGCTTCTAGTCGGGAGGCTACGTCGTGCAATTAGAGGCCAAAAGCAGAGCTGAGGCACTGAGACAACACTTGCGTTCTGTTCAGAGGTAATACTCAAAGTAAGTGCTAGTATAGTATATACAGTACTGTGTCTTGAACCATGAACATTGTCCGGGTAAAAAAGAAAAAAAAAAAGAAAAGGAACCATGGGCATTGTCCAAATACTGAATGAAAGAACATGATAATCAAATCTGCACTCTGCTGAGTGCAGAACATCAAAATGACATTGTTTGCGTATTTTATTTCACAAGTCTAAGAAGATTTATATTGAGAAAGTTCAAATTCTAATCATACAATGGAATTACTATACTCATCACTGAGTTAGCTTAAAGTGATAAAAGAAATTAGTGCCAGAGAGTTATCCCGGAAATATCCATCACACATTTCACCTGTTTAAATGAAACACAACGAGTACGTGTTGCCTTTCAAGAGTATATGCTACCTTCGGTCTTTAATATAAGACCCTGTTTGACTTTTATTTTGGTCCTAAATATAAGATCCCAATTCACTTTATCTTTTATATTTATACATTTTTTTTGAAAGTAGCCTTTTAAATAATGATAGTTTTAGTCAATACACTTGATTAGTAAGGATATTTTAAGAAAGACAACACCTATTTAGGACAAATAACTAACTCAATTTACTTTTTTAATCTCTTCAAATTAATTAACTGGCTCTTATAATTAGGATAGGAGATAATATTACCCATCACATTGGATTGATTTTTTTTTTTTATCTCATTTCAAATATCCAGATTTTGGATTGTCCGCTTCCTTTGCCTCCATCTCGCTACAATTATCCAAGACATATTTGTGCTTAAAAGATTATGAAATAATTAAGTTTGAAGTAAGACTTTCACAAATTTTTTTCATTTTACAATATGATAAAAATTTTTTAAAAGAAAGTATTTGGATTTGTTTTTTTAGCCATCGTATCTATTTTTTTAATTGAAAAATCATATTATTAACAGCTTATGACACATTACAAAACAGACTAAACAGAACACACAAACACCAAAACGACACCATGTCTATTTAAAAGATTACTGAATAATGTTTAAGAGGAATATTTTGATATAAAAGAGTTATACTTAGGTAACTTAACATCTAATTAATCAACAAAGGAATGTAAACGGAATGTTAAATAAATTACCTCCATAACTTAATATAAAAACTAGTTAATTAATTTAAGTGGATTAAGAAAATTAGTTATGTTAGTTATTTGTAATAAATAGATGTTGTTTTTCTTAAAATATCTCTACTAATCAAATGGATTGGCTAAAACTATCATAATTTTAAAGACTACTTTGAAAAAAAATTAGACAAATATAAGAGACAAAGTGGATTAGGGTATTATATTTATGACAAAAATAAAAGTTAAACAAACTCTTATACTATCTCTGGTTCTAAATATAAAAACTAGTTGATTAATTTAAGTATATTAATAAAATAAGTTAAATTAGTTATTTATAATAAATAAATGTTATCTTTCTAAAATATCCCTACTAATTAAGTTTATTGTTTAGAACTATTATTATTAGAATGACTATCTTAAAATAATAAATAAATATATAAACAAAATAAATTGAAATTTTATATTTAAAATCAAAATATAAATAAAATAAAATCTTATACTCCTCCGGTCCTAATTATAAGACCCAATTGACTTATTTGAGGAGATTAAGGAAGTAAGTTAAGCTGGTTATTTATAATAAATAAGTATTGTTATTCTTAAAATATCCTTGCTAATTAAGTATATTGTCTAAAACTATCATTATTAGAAGGAATTATCTTGGAAAAAAATACATAAATATAAGAGAAAAAATAGATTGGGTCTTATAATTAGACTAATAAAAATCAAATTGGGTCTTATAATAAGAATAGGAGGAGTATTAAATACTTCATGTAGTAACAATTAACAAAGACGTGTGTATGAGAAACTGTGCAAAATTGTTTTTTATTCCTTCGCCGCATCTCATTTCTCCTCTCTCAACGTCAACGGCTTCCATTTGCCTTACTCTCTGTTGTTTCGTACGCCAGTACCATCGACGGTCGAAAACATTTGGAGAAACGAACAGGACCGTTAAAACTTAAAAGCCCTAAATCAACCAATCATGGCTTTCTTCGTATTCATCATATCTCTTTCTTTCTCTATCCCCCGAGGATATGGATAAAAGCATTGTTATTTTCAGACTGCTTCTATGTTGGTGAAAGATTTTCATTCCAGTTGCTCATGAATTCAGCTACGCAGGTCAGTTGCATTCAACTCCTTTTCTTATCTACCCGAGATTTGCTTGTTCCAATGAGCTTCTCAATTTCGTGCGTGCCACAGTTTGGTTAGTCTTAGCTAGTTTTTTTTTTTTTTTTTTGGGGGGGGGGGGTAAACATCAATGGGAGAAAATTTCATTGTGGTTGCATTTTTCTGATTGCTTCATATGCCGCCAAACGGAATGGTGAGCTCATCCCACTGGGATTATGGGTGACTTTGCCATTTTAATCTGGCTCCGTGCATCTGTCCAGTGTTAGAGAAGGGTGCTCTTTTTCTCTTAATTTTTCCGATTTCGCTTACTTCTTCTTGTGCTCAATTTTGAACCCCTCTTTAAATGTAACATAACCGAAACATATTCATAATTGGGCTCGTCGATTCCTTCGTGTATCATTGTTTAGCTGAACTTAAAACTCTCCTCGGCATTCTTGGGCATTAAAATTTGAACACTACGAGCTATAACACTAAATACCACGCTTCGCCTTTCTTCCTTGTGTTTGTTGTCACATGAGCTACTTGGATGAGCTTATTCAACTTCCTTCCGCATATTGTTCAAGATGTGTATAGTTTTGCATCTGATTTCTTGATAGTTTACCAATGCCTACCGCTTGAACTTTGTGGTGATTTTTGAATACGTTCTTGCTCGTAGATCATTTGGTGGATAAAGAGTTGAAATGGCTTTAATAGCCCTTCAACCACAGGTACCTATTTACATATTATTTGGCTAGAACTCTGTCACCGCTAGAAGATAACTGTCAGGTTTTAATCCCCCAACTATGACTACTTTCAAATTTTATGCCTCCTATGTATAAAATTGGGTGCGCAGCAAAATTGTTGTCTGAGCACTATGGCACTGAGTGGCTTAACCTTGTAATATGGTGCTAAAAAATCTCTACATGGTTGTTAAGAAATGAAATATTTTAGATAATTTGTTATTGCAATCTGACGTGCTCAAAGTTTAGTTTTAATGCAACACATATTTAGTGAAGCAGGAGACGTTCTGCATAAATGATTAATGACCTTTTGTGGTGGCACGGGTTCCATTACACCAAATTTACCTATCATAACTTCTACTAACCAGAGCCGCCAGCTTAAACCTATCGTTTTTATTTTCTTGTGTACAGGGCTCATGTGTGACATTTTCTTCGAGGCATGCGCCATGGAGCAAAAGTCTAAAGTTGAAGCAGGGTTCAACAAAACACCACAGAATTGGAAGAACTGATTGGAATTACCTACCTAAGCGAAGTATTTTAAGGTGTAGCAATTTGTGTCCAGTTTCCTTGTAGTCATAACTAAAAATGGTCCTATGTTTGGAGTCACCGGTTTCAAGAACTTCAAAATGTTTGGGAGAAGCTAACATATAGAACTACCTTACAATTTCTGAGGTAAACAGAGAACAGTTGACAGTACCAACTCACAGAACAACTCAATGTAATTGAATTAAAATATGACAAAACAATTTACAACAATTGAATATTTCGTGTTATGCAAGAGCAAAATTGTCTAGGGAGGGAAATTTGTGCATGTAAGCTATACTTAAAATTAATTGTTTCATGGGGTGATCATGCTGGGCTCTTGTTGTTTCAATCATGGTAATGCTGATACTGTATTCACTTTTGCCTTGTTCTAGCTTTCATACTTATTTTTCTCCAACTGTATGTGCCAGTTAATTTTGTAACATATGGAGACATGCATGAAGTGAATGCACATGATCTTTTTGTCTTCGTCCTTTAAATAATTTTTTGTTTCAGTGTAGGGCCTTCTTACATTTTTGGAGCCAAGATTCAATCTTTCAGAATTTCAGCCTTCAAAGACAGTTCCCAACATTATCAAAAGGGAGGTAGACCTAACGGATTGAAAGTTCCTAAGGCTTATGTTAGACTGGAGGAGGGTGGGGAGACCAAATCAGAATCTCCAAAGGCCCAAAATGTTCCACTTTCTTATGGTTCTGAAGCAAATGACGACCTCGCAAATGAGAATATTCCAACATCAACTGCTATTCATAAACTTTTCAAGAAATGGCTGACAATATTGCGCACACAGCCAGCAAGTGAAGAAGTGAAAGAAATTTTGGGAGAACCATCCCAAGGGGCTTTACCAGAAACTCTTGATGGCTCACAAAGTATTGAAAGAGGTAAGATTTTGAAGGTAGCATGGACCCATTTTCTGGCCCTGGACGAGACGGTAAAGATTCCTTTACTGATATTGTAAGTATGATGGCTTTCTCCTCCTTGCATGTTTGCTGTCTGCCTCTTGGGACATTACTGTTGTTCACTATACTGGGGATCTGGGAAAGAAGGATTTTTTCTTTTGTCTCTGAGGTTTTCTGAGTGTTTTTTGCCACCACTCAGTTAAATACATGACTTTTCTCAAGTGTCAGCTTGGATTTGTTGGTTGAAGCAAAATTCAGGCTATCAAACTTGATTTCGTGGGCAAAAAAAGAAAAAGGACCTTGTGATGGGAAGGAGGGGTAGTGCTTGATTGAACTTTGAACGATTACTCTGTTCCTTGTTATCACAGCATTTTGAATACTATCAAGAAAATGTATTCCACTGGTGAAGTAAGTTTAGGATAGTGTGTTCATGATTGAAAATTTGTGGTGTTACCTGTTAGATATCTGGGGAATTAGGCTCCCCTTCTACCTGGACCCTTTGTAATTGTGGGATTATCCATTGAGTGGATCTTTCATTTTTTTTTAAATTGATTTGACTGAGAAATTAAATGGGCACGAGGTCAAAGTTTTAAAACAGAAGCAAATTTTACCTTTCTTGCAATTCTAGGTAAATATTTTGTTGTGGGTTTCAGCTTTTCTTGCCTAGTAAATAATGTCAACAGCATTGATCGTCAATATTGCTGTCGTCTCTTCTGTGTCTTATAATCTTTATCTTTTATTTGCAGTGTTCCTTTTTATCTGGCTGTTAACGTCAGATACGGAGCTAAAGTTTCAAAGGAATTAACTCCTTTGTGGGTTGTGGGGCCATTAATTGTGGCTCTTTACGTTGTAATAATCCGGAAGCTATGGTCCCTCTATGTCTTCAGCTTCAAGCAAACTGTCAAAGTAATTAAGAATTTTCCCTCTTACTGCATTTTGGCCTACAGCTACGTTTTTGGTGGCAAGATCAAAGAAGATTTCCAAACTCTTATCTTGCAGCCTATATTGGGCATAAAAGGTATTGATTACAAAGAACAATCAAGAAGAAAATTGAAAGAACTGAAAGAATGGATAGTGGAGAAATACCTCGATTTCGTGGAATCAATATGGCCCTATTATTGTAGGACGATTAGGTTTCTTAAAAGGGCTAATCTCATTTAGATTTGAAATTATTCTGAGGATAGTCTTGCAATCTTCTGAGTTTGCGTTGAGAATTTTCAAAGGGGGCTGGCCAATCCCATTTTGTGCTGGGATCTTGGTATTTTGATTTTTGAGCGAGAAAATGGTCGCGACAATGTATTCTATTCGGAGACGAGGTTGTATCCAGTTATTGAATTACTACTGCTTATATTTTCGAGGTTGTAAGCGAGCTTCATTCTACAATTGTTCATCTGCATTGATCGTTATTTTTTTCTATCATTCCCACACTACCACTTTTGACATATTCCATAAACTGCGTGCTGAAGAATTGGTCCGAACTTTGAATAAACAACCTTTTGGAAGAGATGGTAACTGGAGGCTGGAAATTGTTCGATTTAGAGAATTTGATTTATTATTTTAATTTTTGAAACAACAATATCTCGGGATCTGTATATTGGATGGAGGTTGAGAAAGCGAGTCATTGTTAGTTCTATTTCTATTGATTTGTGCTTTTATGAGTTTGAATTTTGGTGTCTGGATCCGAGTTTATTGATTTTCATATTTCAATATCTTTCTCCTGCCTTCCCCAAACGTAGATGGCATTTTAGGTAGTTTGCAATTTTTTTTTAAATTTGGTACGTCTAAAAATATTAAGAAAGCTAAAAAAATTATTTAATTTTAATAAATGTGTTATAGAATATTCTTAATATTATATTATATATCAACTTATAGATGAGGTAAATTCTTTTTAAAAAAAATAATAAATATAAGTTATAAAATAAATTAAGATAATATTTATGATCCAAACTAATTCTCTGAGTATCTCTTTTTACCAAAGGAGCAATTTTTAATTGACCTTTCTTGCATACAAAACTGTTAGCTGGCATTCTTTCATTCCATTCCTTTCGCTTCTTTTCCGTTACAATACCAATACATTTTATTTCATGAAAGAGCTTGAATTGAGGTAGGAGTTCAAAAAGAGCTTGTGCTCGGGGTCTGATAGTTGTTTTCGGGTCAGGCTGTCTTGCTGAGTCATAATTCCGTTCCTTTTCCGGGTCTTGCCGGCGACCCGGAAAGGTTAGCTTCTATTGGTTCTGCTCTCGCAAACTTGCCAACCGACGCAAGATCAGTTGGACGGTGGGAGCATGAAAAATGGGAGGCCGCTTGTAGTTATACGTTTCTTCTCATTACTCCGCAGGAATATTGCTCTCATCCCGTTCAATCAAATTTCATCGCCAGCCCAAGACTTTTTGTCTCCCACTATACTGCTGTCCAATACTTTACAGCATTACATCAATTCAGATAATCCTTCCGATGGTCTATATATTCATTCCCACATTCTGAAAACTGGGTTTGTTCCAAACAAGAATATTTCCATCAAACTCTTAATATTGTATTTGAAATGTGGTTCTTTGAGATACGCACGCCAGATGTTTGAGGGATTGCCCGAGAAAACTCTGTCTGCTTATAATTATATGATTAGTGGTTATCTTAAACATGGACAAGTTGAAGAATCCATCAGTTTGGTGCGTTGGCTGTTAGTCTCAGGGGGAAAACCTGACGGTTATACTTTTTCAATGATTTTAAAAGCATCAACTTCCTCTGGCAATGTCACTCTCGGTGATCTTGGAAGGGTGGTACATGCCCAAGTCCTCAAATCTGATGTGGAGCTGGATGATGTTCTGTCTACGGCTCTTGTCGACTCTTATGCAAAGAATGGGAGGGCTGCTTATGCGAGGATCGTGTTTGATATGATGTTAGAAAAGAACGTGATATGTTCAACGTCTCTCATTTCTGGTTACATGAATCAAGGTTCTGTGGAAGATGCAGAATATATATTTCACAAAACGGTAGAGAAGGATATTGTAGTATTCAATGCAATGATTGAAGGATACAGTAAATCATCTGAATATGCCATGAAATCTATTGAAGTTTATATTGACATGCAAAGGGTGAACTTTAGACCAAATATTTCTACGTTTGCTAGCATAATTGGTGCTTGTTCAGCGCTTGCAGCACTTGAAGTCGGTCAGCAGGTGCAAAGTCAGCTCATAAAGACTCAACTTTTCTTTAACATAAAAATGGGAAGTGCTTTAATAGATATGTATTCCAAATGCGGAAGGGTGGCTGATGCTCGAAGAGTTTTCGACCACATGCCTGAAAAGAATGTTTTTTCATGGACATCTATGATTGATGGATATGGGAAGAATTGTTTTCCAAATGAAGCACTTGAACTATTTTGGAGGATGCAGAATGAACATTGCATTGAACCTAATTTTGTGACATTCCTTAGTGTCCTCTCAGCTTGTGCTCATGCTGGGCTTGTAGATGAGGGTTGGGAGATCTTTTACGGTATGGAGAATGAATACTCACTGAAGCCAAGTATGGAACATTATGCTTGTATGGTTGATCTGTTAGGACGAGCAGGAAGGTTGCATCAAGCTTGGGACTTTGTCATGCGGATGCCTGAGAGACCCAATTCTGATGTTTGGGCTGCTCTACTTAGTTCATGCAGACTCCATGGTGATTTAGAGATGGCAAAAGTAGCAGCAGATGAACTTTTCAAGTTGAATGCTGATAAACGACCAGGGGCATATGTTGCACTATCAAACACTTTAGCTGCTGCTGGGAAATGGGATGGTGTGAGTGAACTTAGGGAAATAATGAAAAAGAGAGGGATTTCAAAGGAAACGGCTTTCAGTTTGGTTGGAGCAGATAGTGTTTGTTAGTTCTCATGGGGGAGGCAAAGAAGTACTAGAACATATAGAGTTCAACAATATGATCTCTCTCTTGTGCTTTCATGCTGTCAAGCGTTGTCATGTTCTTGCAAAACAAATGCATCGCTTTGCTGCATCCTTGATCTTTCTTTTCTTTTTCCTTTTCCTTTCCTCTCTTTCTGACAAAATTTTCTTTTTCTGTATGATGTAAAAAGATGTTGCATGAGAAAATCATGTAATACTATATATTGAAAATTAGATCAAACCTATGATTTTGTTTGACTACCCGCCTTGGATTGGGAAAATTTAGCAGAAAGGAAGCAGTTCTTTCTATTGAGAATTTGCAGAGTATGATTCAGGGAGGTCAATCCCAATTATTGTGTAAGAGAATTAATGTTAATCTTTGAGGCTCTATTTTTTTCAAAAATATAGTAGTATGAAAAAATCTTGATGAATATTAATCACAAAAGTATACTAAATATTATCGAAGTCATAATCTGGGTCTTTGTACATTCACATCTTTGTACATCCACGCTGTCCTATGTCATATTCCAGTTGAAGCTCCTCTCATTAGCAGAAGTCAGCTTCCTAGTCCTTCTAACTTATGCTTCACACATTTCATTTCATGCTCATCAAAGTGCTTCATTCATTGCTTGTATGAACTAACAATGTTTGGTACAGATGTTGGCTAGAAATTTCGGAAATGAGTAGTTAGATTCCAACTAAATACTTAAAATTATGTGTATAGGCATCTATTATTAAAATTTCTAATTAAAGCATAAAATTAAAAAATTGAATAAAACATTTTCATGTCATGTGTTTATCAAATTTAATAGTAAATACGACAACAATGTTTGCCACAGCTAGCGAATACCGTGGGTATTGTTAAAAAAAAAAAAAAAGGGAAATGAATGCATTTAAAAATTTTAATATATATAGGAGCATAGTTAGTTAAATGGTTAGAATGTTAAAAGATGACAGATCAGTCATTATTGTATAGTCAGTTCGCAAAGATTATCATTACATTTAAATGTATCAATTAAACAAGTTTATCTGTATTAAATAAACAAGTTTTTTAGTCCTCGTATTATAAATTAGAACATTAATTGCAAATTATTTATATATCAATGTTAAATTTTAAAATTTCATCACCGATATATGTTAGCTAATATCAAACATTTAAAAAATAATTTAAGTTAAGAATTAAAATATCCATCGGAAACTTTTGACTTTAGAATATTACCACAAGTTTCTTCTATCATGTCAGTTAAACAAATTTTTAAGTCTTTTATATTGGATAGTTACAAAGTTTTTATATTTCATTATTAAATTTCAAAAAATTAAAAAAAATTATTCAACACACACACATATATATTGCCACAAAAATTTGGCACTTATCCACCATTACTTAACCCAAACGGAAACAGTTATGATAATTTTGGCACGAAACCTCTATCTGGCAGGGAACGCTTGGCAAAAAGAAAGAAAAACAAATCTCTTCAGATTTTTCAAAGCACGTCCCAAATTCAAGCACACGTGAACATACGGCTGTTCTATTAATTAAGTTTGGACCTAATAATACTCAAATTTAATATGGTCATACTAGTATATTGTAAGCAAAGGAAAAAAATTGCCACTTCTAAAATTTAAAATTTAAAGTTATATAATAATTTTACAACAAATCTTCTCGCTTTTAACAAAACGTAAGAAATTTGATGTAATTACGGTACGATTTCAAAAAATTTCTCAGATCATTTGTAAACGTAATTTTAAATAGTTATAAATATCAAATTCTCAATTAAGCGACCTACAAGATTTAAATACCTGTACTTGCAACAATTGAAATCAATATTTAGAATTCATCTTTCAGCAAAATTTTCAGAAATCTAAGTATCATAAAAATTAACTTTCATGAATTAGCTATCATTCAAACTTTGGGGCGCACTTTAAAACAAAAAAACACTTGATCCCCTTGTAAACTTGAAGGTTGTTTTGAGCTGAAAGCTCTTACTATTCTCATTTTGGTTCTAACATGCCCCATTCTAAGACAAAGCACATGACCCAAAAACAACCAACAGGTCAGTGTAGCAGTGCTCGAAGCTTCTTTAGCCAATAAAACAAAATAAAATACAATAAACAAAAACAAAACAAGCCTGAAGCTTCAGGTGTGAGATCTGACCTGTTGCTCACTTTCATCTATTTCCATGAGGGAGGCCAAAAGATCTTCTAAGGGCAACTCAACCAGAGGGAGCTCCGAAGTTGAACATTGGATAGCAATTTGCTCTGATATCATGACCCTCAGCCCCAGTAATAGTGTTATCATAAACTACACTTTGCTATACATACAACACTCATACAAACAAAAGAATTGAAAGAACTGTATGCACAGCTAATACTACTCCTACAAGCCTACCGACTGAAGCTCTGCCAAAAGTCGCTCATACTCACGTTTTGTTTCTTGTATTTTACTTCTAAGTTGTGACACCTGCACAAAAACATGACACAATTGTGAAATGGCAGGCAAATCATGGATCCAGGTCAAGCTTCAATGTAGATTGTCAATCAAATCGAGCCCAAGTAGATCGCAAATGGTACAATAAATCAAATATAGACATATTCCCACGTACAAGTTAAACTTCAAAAAGCATAGTGAACTACAATTTATGAGATATAATCCTTTAATGATATATAAAGAATTGTATTTTTGTCTATAATTTTATATAAAATGAAATATAAAAAAAAATCCAAGACATAATATTTATTGTCGAGAGCAAGTAAGACTGGCATTAATTAATTAATATTTATACGCTTATTTTATATTAGGTTTCAATATTTCCTTTATGTATATCCCAGGATTAGATATGGATATTATATCATATCCTATCTGTCTAAGAAGAATAAATCTAAGCTACTAGAATTAAACAGGATTCTAGGTTTAGCCGTTAGCCTATTTTTTGCCCATACAAAGGCCTACTTTTATTCTGATTGATTAAGGATTAATAATAATCAGAGGCCCTATTTTTCTCTCTGCCTTCAATCCTTTATAGTGACAACTTAGCTACTAAGCTTAGCAAGCCAAGATTAAACTTTCAAGCTCAACTCATATACTTCACGAGCTTAATAAGTTGGTCAAGCGTGTTCATTTGATGAAGAAAGCAGATAAAAGTTCAAGCTTCAACCAAGTCCATGCACAAGAGGCCATAATGAATATACTCCCTCCGATTCGAAATATAAGCATCAAATGGCTAATTTACACAATTAAAAAAATTAGTTAAAATTCATTGAAGACAATAAATATGTAAACAATGCAACTTATCTTTTAAAACATCTTATTTATGGAGAGGGTAAATGAGAGAGAGAACGAGTAGAAAAAGAGATGAGAAAACATATAATTAATTAGGGGTAAAAAATATATATATATTAAATGATCAGACAAATTTAAAGTGATTGTTGGGGGGGGGGGGGGAGGGGAACCCAAGCCCCTTCATAGATTTATGTTTATATTTTGAACCAGAGGGAGTATACAGTTCAAAAGCAACTTGATTATTTCCCACTCACAAGAAACGATGCATCCATTATACTTTCAGCACTTGCCGTAAAGGATACAAGTATGATAAACTTCAACCAAAAACGGCAAAAGTAAACAACTTTTCCTGTCAAGGCTTGAGGCAAAAAATAATGAAGTAAACTTTAGTGCCATTAATTATATCTTTACCATTAGATTCTTGAGATTCTTATATAAAGAGATGACGAGTCAAATCCATTGAAAGAAACAATAACACAATGCGCACTTGTAAAGATAAAAATCTGAGAACTATGGAAAATCTAAATATTCTACAAAAAATAAATTAAAAAAAAACTTGAAATTAGAAACCAACACTCAAGCAAGGCACTGAACCATTAGTTCACAAGAATTTACCTTTAGATTAAGTTCTTCCTCCTCCTTTTCAAATTGCAAACATCTGCAGAAGAGGGGAAAGAGGGAGAGGGAGGATGAGTAAGTTCTATGCTTCATACTACTGCCATGATAGCTCAGAATTCAAGACAACCGTTAGTTCGTTAGAAGTTGACAAAGGCAAATAACCAACAAGGAGAGGAAGATAAAGGAGAGAAGTTGACCGACAATGTTGTACTGAAATATAATCAGGCGATACTCACTTTTCACGGAGCTTCTTGTTCTTTACCATCAAATTTATAGTATCTTGGTCCCCCCCTTGTCTAGCAGGTTCTGACACGATCTACATAGAAATTAAAAAACATCGGTAATCAGTAACTTTAGCAACACTATACAATAAGATGGTTTCTATGACGTGCAATGATTGCAATGAGCAAGTAGACACGCTTATGAGTTTCATTATCGAAAGGGATTTGCCTTTTAAGGAAAAAAATATTTAGATTTTGCAATGATTTACAATAATTGGTTGAAGTTTAAATTTGAAGAAAAACTAACGATATTCAGAGGTACAGATGCTTTAAATTAGAATGTATGAAGACAACCACCACGGTTTCAACTAAACTTGTACACAAGTTACCAACACAGACCTGTATCTTATCGTAACTGCACGCAACACCAGTTATTTCATTCTCTTTCCTTGCACGCCCTTTTATATCCTGAACCTCTATCGATTCGTGCATCTTTCTCTTAGCATGACATCCTGAATCACCATTAAGAAATCATTCTTTCAATAAAAATAAGTGAGTGTAGTGATGCGATATCTCGTTCCATGCTCAAGCAGTCACCTTGCTGAGATCCACTTTGCAACGCTGCTTTTTTATTCAAAACAGGCGAAAATTTTCTGTCCACCGTGAGGGGCTTTTCTATACCAGGCGGGTGGCAAGGATATGATTCCAGTTGCAGAACTCGAGGCTTCTTTTTTGCTTGATATCCAATCAGTCCACAATGATAATCCCTGCCGAAGTTAAAAGAATAATTTTTTTTCTTAAATACTACATATGAATTGCTTAACACATAATATAATTATGCAAGCTTTCCATCAACTAGTATCCGCAAAAGCTAAATCTCTACCTCAGGGTATACTATACAGTTATCAGACTAAACATTCAAACATGTTGCAGAATGAGGGAAATGAAGCCCAAGGGAAGACGGAACAGGCAAGAATAATTATTTCTGCAATCCCCATATACAGAACAGCAAGATATAAGAATAGAAAACACTTTACCAATATTCCCACGTCATTTCCTTCAAGCGAATTTCAAGCTTCTGAAACAGGGGAGTTCTCTCAAAATCTTGTTTATTATGAATAGGCTCAATAAAATCTGCTCGCAGGACACCTGGAATGAGATCAAACAGTAACGTATCTGCTATACAACTGCAGAATATTTCTAACCTCAGCCGGAAATAAAAACATTGAGCAAGCAGCAGTTCCTGCTTACCAACCACTCCTCTACCCCTGCTATCAAGATAGTTCACAACCTGCCAAAATGGCTGCAAAACATAGAAGCGCCATGGTAGTAAATTAATGTTGAGGGAACAGCAGATAAATATAGATACTTGAAATTTTGTAGTCGGCATAGTTTGACAAACTAATCTTCATATAATGGGGAAAAGCTCCTTTGTCCTTTTTTTATTACAATGAAATTGCTTTGAAAAAGCCATTTAACAACCTCTTCTGCCACAATCAAATCAATGCATTTTGCTAAATGTGAAAATTGAATACTCTGTTATGCAATGAGAAAAATTTTCACTCTCTTGGCAAGCCATAAAACAAATCATTCCTAATTAGCTTTACCTTTCTCCTACCGTTAAAACAAAAAAGACAAGCACACAACAAAATAAATGATTTTCTAGCCATTCTAATTGCACCAGATAACCAGCAACCATATAGAAACCACTAGAATCCATCATTTATCTCCTCTCCCCCCCCCCTTAAAATAAAGCTATATTTTCCTGTGATATATGCACATTCCACATGGAGAAAACATAACCAATTCATTCAGCAAACTGTTTCATCGATATCCAACAACTGCTTAGGTGTACCATAACATAGTTGCCTCAAACTAGACAAAACATTTTGGGCGTTAATTACCAGTATCAGCCGATTCTTGTGATATACATTGAAGCCATGGATGTTAACATGAGGAGCCTCTTTAAGAAATCCTATTGTAGTCACAACTGTTCCCTGCACAGAGAGTGAACTAGTTTGTGAAGAATCTCCTCAATTTAGTTAACAATTTCAACAAAGTTGAAGACAGTGCATTAATAGTGAGAAAGCGTTCAAAAAGAAGAAAATAACCTCTTTACATCCACCACTATTGGGCTGGTACAAGATATATTCAGGAAATTTAAGATCATCAGCAATGTTATGGGGCTTCACAACTTGCCCTCGCAGTATAATTCTAAAACTTTCAGGCACCCGCAGGTACAATATAGACAAGTAAACCTACAGAACATGACAAAAAATTAGACTAAAAAGAATCATACACATCCACTGAAGAAAAAATACCTTAATCAGGCATACCCGTAAAGAATATTTGCACCGATTAGCAATGTGTTGCTCATTCACTGTCTTCCAGGCAGGAACAGTGTCAACCTTTTTAATATCCCCGGCAATGCAAATGTCCTGCAGCCAACATGTATCAAAGGAAATTCATATAAAACGGAACAAGGCAAAAACAGGAAAACCAACAAACCCCAAATCCTACCTCAGGGTCCTTATCAAAATCTAGCTCCAGATTGCCATCGTCATTAAACCATAAATTGTAGATTATGACTTTCGTACCATGAGGTCCAATATTTTCAAACTGCCAGAGAATGTGGAGCAGTTGGAGTAAATCTGAATCCTAAAATGGTAATGCTCTTAATCTAGCAAAATAGCACTAGACATCGTAAAAAAATAACAAGGTCAAATGCGTTGACCTTGTACAATGTTCCATTTTAATCAGAATATAGTAACAGGTCATTCAGAGCACAAATTGAAATAGAACGAAGGAAAATTAAATAGAAAGAGATTCTGCGAACTAGAAATGATGAGCATGCCTCTACTTTCGAAAAGTAATACAAAAGGACCGACATTGTTAAATAATGATGACAAGGGCATAAGACATTACACACCACCAAAAAAAAAAAAAGATAAATACATTGTGATGGATTCCTTTTCCATCTCCATACCAAAAAGCCTTAATTTCATCATAAGTTACTTTTTTTTTATTTATTGTTTGAGTTAAATGTTGAATCAGTTAAGTAATATAATCAGCAATTTTAAACAGAATGGCATCCCACATTAGAGCCATCATGTAATATAAATTTTCTTTTGAAGTAGCTTCATCTTTGACTAGTAAGACAGCAGCGACCACCTCTCAAAAGTAGGGGTGTTCAAAGACCAGGTTGGACCTGGTTACACCCTAACCTGATGTCTAATCTTAAATAACACCGGGCTAGAAAAATTAGTCCATAGTCCAGTTTGACCCGAATACAACCCAGTCTCGAGGTTATACTGGACTTCCAGACAGGTCCTGATTTAAAAAAAAAAAGACTAAGCAAATTTTTTTAAAAACTACAAAAGCCCAGCCCAAATTTTAAAAAAATATTTATTAAAAAAAAAAAAAAAAAAAACTAAACCCACCCTTCCTCCTTGCAATTAGACGCAAGCATCTTCTTTTCTTCCTCTTGGCTGCAAGATTTGGGATGTATGAAGAAAGTACTTAATGGTGTACCTTATGTCAGGATGAGTAAGATTTTTTTTTTTTTCCCCACCTAACAACATCTCTCTTCTTCCTCCTTGCGATGAGATTTGTTGTTTGTCCATGAGTCATGATGTTAAGATGAAGCCATCAAGATCAATTTCAGATCTGAGATGAAGCTAAAGACAGACTTTGAAGCAGAGATTTGGCAACCCAAGATCGAAGATGCATGAAGGCTTGAGGATCCTTGAAGCAGAGATCAACAAAGCCAAGAGATCCAAGAGCACAGACCGACAAAACTGATGGACTTAGAAGCGAGGAGTGGAAGAATGGAAAACTGGAACGGCCAATGACTGTTGGTAGAAGCAAAATCGCCGAACGGGCATAACACTTTTTCTTTTGTATTCTTCATTAAATTTTAAAATGTGTATATATATATTAATATGGGGTTGGACCGGACTAAGTGGTCAAACATATTAGTCTGAAACCGGGTCTGACCCAGGTAGAAAACCCGACATGGTCAGCGCAATGTCATTATTAGGTTGCTTTTTTGTAGATCGGGTAGGACCAGACTGGACCGGCTTAGGGCGGGTTAGACTGAGTCTCGAGTTTGATGCACAGCCCTACTCATAAGAGTAACAAGATTATGAAACAGGTCACCATATTCATCAAAGAGCTATTGAAATTAATATGAAAATATTGAAATTCATTGTGATAAATATTCAATTTGGAATTAAATAGAAAAATGAAAATGAAATTTATATATTATTTAATTTTATGGCAGCCTTACGTTGCAGACACCAAGAATGTGCAACCTGCACTAATATAGCAAGAGCTGTAGATGATCAATCAAACAAGGAATGTAGCATCGAAACCTAAGGATATCTATATATCTCAAGAAAGTTTGAAAAAATGGAAACAATTCAACATTACTCAAAAATATTATTGAATGAAGGAAGGCTTCAGAAATTACTTGTTCCAGAAGTTCTGCTTCTGATGAATACGGAGACCACGTTAACAGCATGGATAAATTGGACATAAAATGTTCGCTACCATTCAACATATCCAGCTTACTGGTTGACATATTAAACTCATAACTAACCTGAAATTGACATGAACAGTCCATGGTGTAAATGGAGAAAAGAAAATCATTTGATAAAAGGGTCATCCAAGGGATGTTGAAAATGACAGTTTCTGTACAATAAGCGGTCTGCAAGTTATCATTTCATCTTCCAAAACCACAATACTAAAGTAGAGAACTTGAAAAATACCACGCACCATAGGTACCACTATTCTGTCAAGCTTTGTTTGCATCAAAAATGTAAAAGACAGAAGTCCAATGCTTTGAGTCAAAACCCTGATAAAAAAACAAACAGTGAGTTTATAAGGTGTATGTAATTATTTACAATAATTTCAACATTTGTTCATCCTGCCCATGCCGATAGAACTACACCATTTTTAAGAGTTTGATATATGTACACAGAATGCGCAAAGGTTTCAGGCAAAACCCTTGAGAAACAAGCTCAAAATCGAAGGGATGATTAATTTCATTTTCCAATCAGATCTAAAACTAACCCAAATAAAAGAAAAGAGCATCTCACTGACATGTGCTGCAGAAATACATCTAAATCTAATGCAATCATTCAAGCTTATTTAACAATTTAATAAAGAGTCATATTTCCCCCAAAATGATAAAACGGCTAACCATAAAGGAGGAGGCCCATCAACCCATCAGAACGCAACATAAAATCAGATGAATTTTTCAATTATAAACTCTTACCCCTTATTCTGGTGACGGCTGAAGACGACAACATCTGCACCGAGTCTCATGCTACTAGTTTTGAATCCATTTCCATCTGGAAGGCCAGAATTGACAAATAAATATGACTACAATCTACAATATTCACATAAAGAATGTCAACATACATACACTGCCCAATTGCAAATTTTGACTTCTTATCTGAAAAGCCAAAGCTCATACAACAACGCATAGCTTCTGGATCCATCCCGCCACCATCATCTGCTAGTTAAGATTCAGTAAGTAATCACAATAATCAAGTCAAAATACATACTCAATATCCAATGTAAAGGATGTTTCAGTACCAAAATCAGCAGTTGATATTCAAAACTACATAATCTATGAACTTCACTGTACCTTGAATTAACAACGCAGGACTTCCATCCTTTGGATTTGAAGTTTTATCTACATTGACAAAAGTAGCCCCATTTTGGATCTATCCTAAGAACAAAAGTCAACGATGCAATAAAACATAAGAACAAAAATAAAATGAGAAGTCGAGATGGAATCACCAAACATGGAAAAAACACATACCAGTAATACTGTAACAAGATAATAGCAAAAGACAATAAGCTTTTCCATTAACCAATGCAATAACCTTTTTGAAAAATATATGATAAACACTTCCACAACAGAATAATTACAATGAACATGTAAACTCTGATAAGCCCTTAAGGTGTGCTTGCATTAGTGTGGTTATGATTTCATAAAAATAACTCTCACAGTAATAAACAATTCATTCATTTAAACTCTTTAGGCAGGAGTAGTAAAAGACATTATTAGAAAATAATTGACGGTAGATTCTCTTTTTTGGAGGGGGCGCTAGAAACTGCAACAATAAAATGAACTATTTTACGATTGGGGGATATCACAATGCAGTACTTTTAACTCTAATAGCCAACTTAGCATGTGGCTGAAGGTAAATAAGAATTGCAAGTGATTCAAATATGTTTTAAAAAAAAAAAAATACCTCATCGAATGCATTATCAAGAAGCTCAGCTATGGCTGCAGACAAGAACAAGGAGAAAAAATAGTTAAGAAAAAGGTCACAAAAGTGGGCCAACAAGAGAATTGTAAACAAAAGAAGCCTATTAAGAGAACTGTAAAAAGGAAAATAAGCTGGTTAAATTACAGAGTCCTTCAAAATACACATTTGATCAATTGAATGCCTAAAAAAATAAATCAATTCAATCTGGTCTTCACAAAAGATTACTTTCCAATAGGACCCTAGTCAAACATTAATTTCAAGGGTAAACATGGCAGCTAGTTGCCGATGTGACACCCAACAATGTGATCATATGGAAGTGAATTTCCATCAGCAACTTAACAGTTATGAATCATAAATAATTTCTAACCTACATGAAAAACTAAGGAACAAAAACCGATCAGTTTGCCTTTCAGTGGTCTAAATGTAATTAAACTAAACAAGTTCATATCAATACAAAAAACAACATACCCCCAAATGCCCATTTATGTGAAGTTGCATTTGAATGAAGGAACAGGGGGTGAACATGTAGGTAGTGGTTTGCATCTGCAATGTCAAGAAAATTCAGTCAGCAATGATGAAGTCAGATTGAAAGACAATCCAGTACTCATCAGTATGAAGCATGTAATATCTGAAAGCTATAATCCACACGAAGTCAAGAACAAATTCCTGTAAATCAACTGAAAAACATTGCATAATGCATGCACATTCCTCAATAAATACTAATATATGATCAGTGCTATCAGATTACTTTGAACTGGGATTTTAGGACCAAGCCCATCATCATAATTCCCAGCTTTCCAGAACTGCCTACAAAGGGGTGCCGCAGCAATTGGTGATGTATAAGATGGGCCAGAGTTATCAACTGGTGACAGCCCATGCTCCAACATACTAGGGCTGTGATGACCAGTACTCTGCGATGGACCACCAGAGTTCCTATTCTCTTCAGAATCTCGTTTAGCAGAACAAAGATGAGTGGTTTGTTGAACTTTGTTGGACTCAGCTTGTTGTTCTGCATGCTCTGCAAAATCTGACCCCAGTTTAACAGCTTTTAAACCAGTATCGCATTCATCATCACTAGATAAATTGATAATTTCTGTAGGCCCCTTCATTATCCCTGTCACCCAAATCAATCATATACAACTGAGTGCAATGATAAACCAAGTAGACCGCAAAGAGGAGTTACCACCAATAACACACATCCTTTTAATACATGGCCAAATAACTTCAGGCGTAGCTTGATGTTAAACAGGAAATCTACCACCAATAACAGCCTATTAATCCATAGCCGAATAACTTCAGGCATAGCCTGATTTTAAACAGGAGATGATATCACTAATCACTAAGCAAGAGAGTAATAAAGTAAATCATAAGTTGCGAGGAGCATGCCAACGTGTGGGAATATCTTGTTTTCTGTTGTAACTGTAAATATTTCCTATTTCCTAATTGTAAAGTTTTATTTGGATTCATTAGCCTTTGCTCTCTTGTCTTTCCTTGTTTGTATGTATTTAGATGTGTTTTACCATTTAGAGAATATAGAAAATACAAATTTCCCAAAGATTCAACATGGTATCGAAGCGCTAAGTTCAGAATCATAATTAGGGTTTATGGGCCATGTATTGCATGCAGTCCTCTATGTAAAGGCTCTGTGGGTGTTTGTGTACATGATGGTAAAGGCTTCTTAACTCTCACCGCTAGCGTAGGAAGATCAAAAGGCTCTAATTGACCACCCCCATAGATACAATATTGAACAATGGTGCATGTAATTCACATGCACCACCTGAACATTCTACACCAAGAATGTCTTGTGACATGTAGGTGTGTGATGAGTCTAATCAGATGATAGCTTCTTCCTCACCAATGATACACCATTTCCTATGAGATTTTGGTGTCTTTGCCTATTGTGAGTCATTTTACATCTACCTCCAAACTTTATGCTATGGCATAGGAGGATGGAACATGCTAATTTTCATAACTTTCATTAGTCGTTCCTAAATTTATTTCTAAACCAAAATATTAGTGACATCCAGCTTGAGGCATGTGAATTTGTGAGACACCATCAGTCTTCCTTCTCTAGGGCCAAATATGTCCCTACCAAACCATTTACAACCATACCCAATGACTTGTGGGTACCATTTTGTGTTGCCAACCACACTGAAAATAAGTGGTTCATTCTTTCTTACCATACTCATCTCTATTGGGTTTATCTTTTAAAAGATAAGTATGAGGTTTCATCCCTATTCCCCAACTTTTACACTATGTTTAATTACATTCTAGTATTTCAGCCTTCACAAATCAATAATGGCATTGAATACTTCAATCACTCTCTTTCAGTATGTTTCTTCAAGAAAATGGCATCATCCACAAAAGTAATTATGTTCATATGCCAAACAAATTGGATAGCTAAGGAGAAAACAGATTCTAAAGGTTGCAGAAGCCCCCATATTCATTCGTAATGTTCCAAAATATTTCTAGGGGTACATCCTCATCGCGACACATCTCATAAATGAAATACCAGGTTGAATGATGTCATTTGAATCAGCTCTCAAGAAAATCCAAAATAAATACCATAAATCCCATGTTGAGATTAGCCTTCCATGTTTTTCACTATACAGTGTTTGCATACCTTCACCAAAATCTTAAACTTGAACCTCGTGATGTTAAATGTATTTTCCTAGGTTACTCACCAACACAAAAAGGTTATAAGTGTTGTGATCCTATCTTTGAATACCTCGTTATATAAGCCTCGGTGTCATCTTTTCTGAGGATACCTTGTTTTATCCAAGCCCTTCAATTCAAGAGGGAACATGGGTAAATTTCAAACTTGAAGAGTGAGGAATCTAATAAAGATTCCACTTCAAGCACACTTCCTTTACCTGAACCCACTTGAACCTGGTTCAATTACACTTGATTCACCATCACAAGTTTCTTAACAAAGATCCTACTTTAAGCGCACCTTTATTGCTTGAACCACTTGAACTTGATTCAATTACACTTGATTTACCTTTATCGATTGCTTCTCTCATGCCAGAAACTAAGCCAACATGAAAATTGGGAGAGAAGTAGAAAAACACAACAAGGCAAGTTGTCAACTTGCTCATGTACTCGCCATCCCATTGAGATTTGTGTCATATAAGGCTCTTGCTCCAAGATTTTGTGCTATCATTATTAATGTACCCCTTGAAATAGTTATGGAAGGGATGAAAGCTCTAGAAAAGAACAATACCTAAGAGCATGATTAAAAAGAAAAGAAACTTATAGGATTTAAATAAGTTTTTACACCAAAGTATAATGTTGATAGTTACTTAAAAAAATTCAAAGCTTGTCTAGTTGTTAAAGGGTTTACTCTGGCTTATGGCATAGACTTCACTAGGATAGACATTAAGAATGTTTTCCTCAATGGTGACTTAGCAGAAGAAATTATACAACCTTTTCTCACTAAGGCAATAGCAACAAGGTTTGCATGTCCTTCATGGGTTGAAACAATCTCCTAAAGTATGGTTTGATAGGTTCTCAAAGGTGCTGAAAAAGAAGCACTATCAACAAGGCCAATTTGATCATACGCTCTTCATTAGACATAGTGAAGGAAAAAGGCCATACTAATTAAACATGATGACACCATCTTAATTGGGATGACATGAAGAAAATAGAGAGATTGAAGAAACTCTTAGTTTCTAAATTTGAAGTAAAAGATCTGGATTAAATGCACTATTTTCTAGGCATGGAAGATGTCAGGCCAAAGAAAGAATATGCATCTCAAAAAAGGAAATATGTCATTGAGTTCTTTGACAAAAATTGGAATGCTTGGTTGCAAGTCAATTGATGCTCCCATTGGAACCAAAAAAACAGAGAGAGAGAGAGAAAGGAGAGGGAGCCAAACGTCAAAAAGAGAAGGAAGAAGGCATAATAGTTGACAAGGTAAGATACCAAGGTTTGGTGGGAAATTGATATGCTTGTTACATACAAAACTAGATACCGCCTTTATTGTAAGTCAGCATGTGCTGTGTACAAAATTTTGAGGCACTTAGAAAGTACCTCAGGAAAGGGCTTATGCTTCTAAATACGGGTATTATACCTTCTTAAGGGCAACCTAATAACTTAGAGGAGCAGGAAAATCAAATGTGGTGTATAGTAATAATCATAGCACATGAGGTTTTTGAGGAGTTGTGGGGTACAATTGTAAATACTTCTTAAAGAAGTTCAAATTGGTGTGGAATTGCCTGTTAAGGTCTACTTTCATAGCAAGACAGCCATAAGCATATCTCATAATCCAATTCAACACGAGACAAAACATATTGAAGTGGATAGATATTCTATCAAGGAAAAGATAGAAAGTAGAGTGGCATGCTTAAAATATGTTCCATTAAAGAAGCAAGCTGCTAATATCCTTATCAAGGAACTTCCAAAGGAGAAATTCAATGAACACATCAAGAAGATTAACATGATCAATATATTATACAACTCCATGGTAAGTTTGGGAATATCTTCCTTTTTATTGTAAATATTTCTTAATTGTACAGTTTTATCAGTCTTTATCATTCTCAACATCATTGACCTTCTTTGTTTAATACCAAGGAAAAACAAACACCTAAACCATCTACGAGTCTAGTATAGTTAAAAGATCATGAGATTAAGCTTCATCCAACCAATACAAGTGTTATTTTGACCAAAAACAAAGTACTTCTATGGAACCAGAAGTGAAATGTTTAGATATTCAAAAAACCTCAAAAAATAAAAACTAAAAAAGTGCTATGATATGCTTTATTTGTACTAATACAATATAGCTCGAAGCCTTGTACACTTTAGACATCCATGATGCTCGACATGCATGCATAAGCAAGGTAGATAAAGATGCAGCTAAGTGCCTTCTAAAGAAGCCCAATGCTTCACACACCATGGGATGCCCAAGCTTGAGCCAATGGTGCCTTTTGCACTTTTTGCTTCAATTAAGGGATGCTCCTTAGCTGCCTCAATATCTAGATGCTAAATGGAAAAAGAACAATTAAGAAGCCCAAGTTACAAATTTCAAAATAATCATAGTATAAAATAGGAAACTACAAAACCAACTTCAACATCCTAACCAAGCCTTAGAGGCTTTAACAATTGAGTACGATAGGAGACACTCACACACACTTGGAAAACTGAGATGATTTAATTAAAAAGAGATAGAAATAACAAAGAATAGAGGGAGGGAGGTGCAGAAACAGAGAAGGGAGAGGGAGGAATAGAGAGGGAGGAATAAAATCAAGGGGAAGAGAATAGAAGTTGAGGGAGAATAGAATAGAATTTCGAGAGGGACTAAGAGAATCTGAAGAGAGAGAGAGATTTCATAAACTCAAATTTTCATTCCACCCAAAGTCTTCTTCTACATATATTTTCTATTTCTATTTATAGATCAAGATTTCCTTCTTTATGAAGTAATCTTGATAACAACTTACCACTACAAGCAAAATAAAACTTCGCTTCCTCTACTAAAAGAAAACTTGATGACAACTTTATCATAAAATATAGAAACAAAATCAAACTTGGCTTCCTCCACTAAAAGGAAACTTGATAATAACTTCCTAATAAAATATAGAAGCAAAGTAAAATTTGGTTTTCTTTACTAAAAGAAAATTTATTGACAACTTGCTACTACTTAACCACTAAAAAAGCCAACTTGCATAGAAATAATAAATTCAAAATTTTCTTCTAATATGGGTATCCTTATATTCTATCATTTCTCCCCCGCTTGAAGAAACACTCTTCCGGAAAGTAATATCATATAACTCCAATGGAACACAATGCTTGGAATTCCTCTATGCAACATCTAATCCGAGAATCTTTTCTAGCAGACTGGGTGGTGGAAAATGAGAACTGCAAAGAGTGAGCATTCTAATTGTGCTGATTTGCAAAACCTTTCTAATAAACGAGGTAGTTGTAGAAGTTATCATCAAATAGGAAAACATGCTCTTTCATAACAACTTCAGGATAATGTGCAACTTGATTCTAATGAACTTGAAGAATAGGAGTATAATGTGCAATAGAAATATGATGAATTTGAACACTTGATTGTCAATATTTCCAACACGAGGACTCGCTACAAATTGTGAATCATGATCCTTGGTCATTAATTGAAAATCTTGATTCAATTCAAGATTCTTGCCTTTATATTCCATAAAGATTTCTTCAAATTTAGCCTTCTCTTGCTTCTCAATAACATTTATGCTGGTTAACTTGTTAGCTACTAGTTACCAAAAGACAAAACCACAGAGAGAAAGATTAGCTTGATTATTGAGAATATTCGGAAAGCTTTTCTAATAAACAAGATACTCATAGAGAGGCTCGTTAGATGATGGGACCACCCTAGGTAATACAGCTTGTATTAGACAGGATGCATGCTAAAGTTGATCCTTGATGCTCACAATGTGGGATGGTGACACTTCTACTGGTGTAATTGGAACTACCTGATTATTGCTTGGAGAATCTTTCTTGTGAGTGACAAGATGATTAGAGTCCTTATTCGCCTCAACTACTGAAGCGTTCATGAGAGCCTGTTGTAAGGAAGGCGCCAGTAGGATATCAATGTTTGAAATGGGCTCCACATAAGGTATTACTTCTGGATGTGAGAAAGGGGCTTCTACCTCTGTTGACTCTTCTGATGCCTTTTCATCTATTTTTGATTTGATCCTTGCTCTGTTGTTGTATTGTCAATGGTTTTCGTTGGGTGTTAAAGGACATTCTTTAAGGCACCCCCTCGACAATTCCAATCATCATATTCTTGATTTCACCTTTGTTGAAAACGACTTATCATAGCTATGAGTTGTTCTTTCCATGAGTCGTCATCGCTTTACTCATCAACTTCTTGCTCATATTGATAATAATAATTAGTATACTCATCATAATGATGGTGGGCATACTCGTAACGGCGATCTACATGTGCATTTTGAGAAAGATAAGCATTCTGAGGGCGATTTAGATAATGATCTTTATTGTCATACTCACATTGGCCATGATTAGCAAACTCATATTCATAATAGTAATACTCCTCATATTTATACTGTTGACTAAGAAACTTGTCAGATAATTGATTCCTCTAATGAACTAGGATATGCTTTTCTTTTAGCTTTGCCTTCATTTCATTCCACATCGTGATAGGGGGTAGATCCAATCACTCCACATTTCATTTCACATTCAGCCACTATATCCTTTTGGATCCCACTAACTTCATCTTTTTAAATTAGACCCTTTAAGCATTATTCATGTCATACCACTCAAAATAGTCTTTCATGCCTAGCAGCCAATCTAGGAAGGCATTAGGATTTAGTCTCCCATCAAATTCAAGGGCGTTTTTCAATGACCTTCCAAAGTTTCCTTAACCATTCCTAAAAGTTGGTTCATATGACCTATAATGATGCTCTCCTAGGTCTTGATCATACAAAGTGTCATCCATATCCTCAAACTGACTAAAATCTATAAAATCATGAGGATGTAGTCTACTAGGCCCATAGCCATCGATTCCAAGAGCATGACCAGTCGTAAGAGACGTAATTCTAGGTTAATCATGGATAGATGATTGCTCCTTTCTATAATTGACTTCATTATATTCCTTAGTCTTTCTAAAACTTTTTGCTTTCTTTTTCTATTTATGATTTTCTCAACCATACTATCTATCATGTCTTTAGCTCTTTAAATATTTGAGTCATCATCTAGATTCAAGAGCAAAAGGCTTCAACTTTACCCTAAATAATGCCTTGAATGGATGATTCTTCCATTTGGAGTTAGCCCCCTTGTGAAACAGCGATGGTGATATCAATTTTGAGGTTTGGCATCGGGATCTAAGGGTTTTGGCTCTAACAAATGCAAAAACAAAGTTGAGTGTTTTTAGGTGAGTGTTTCTAGAATTTCTGGCAATAGAAGCAGCCTAGGAGCATGTAGAGCATGGTTTTGATACCAAACCGATGCAACACAAGAGATGATTTAAGGGAAAAGAGATAGAAATAACAGAGGATAGGAGGGAGGTGCAAAAACAGAGAAGGGAGACGGAGAAACAAAGAGGGAGGAACAGAATCAAGGGAAAGAGAATAGAATAGAATTCAGGGAGGGATTGAGAGAATCTAGAAAGAGAGAGAGAGATTTCGAGAACTCAAATTTTCATTTCATACAAAGTCTTCTTCTACACATGCTTCCTACTCTCATAGTCTCATATATAGATCAAGATTTACTTCTTTATGAAGTAATCTTGATAACAACTGGCTACCAGAAGCAAAATCAAATTTGGCTTCCTCTATTAGAAGAAAACTTGATGATAATTTCCAAATAAGATATAAAAGCAAAATCAAACCTAGCTTCCTCCACTAGAACGAAACTTGATGACAGTTTTCTAATAAAATATAGAAGTAAATACAATTTGGTTTCCTTCACTAGAAGAAAATTCAATGACAAGTTGCTAATACTTAACCAAGGAACAAAAAACCGGACCGGACACTAAACCGGTTGAAATAGTGATTCAAGGGTTAGTTGGTCAGATCAGAGTCAACTCGAGGTCCAGCCGGTCATATTAAAATAATATAATTTAATTAAAAATAACAAAATATAACAACATTAACAATCACTAATAACAAAATATAAGAAAATATGACAATAATTTGATTGCAACAATAACAAAATATAACAACATTAAAAATTTTGATTTTTATAATTCATCATTAATTAAAATTAATAATCATTGATACCAAAATTATCATTAAAATTCATTTAAATCTAGAGGCTGATATATTAGGAGCTGCATGAAAAAAAATAGAACTAATAACAATCTAATCATTCAAACCAATTTATTACCGATTCAAACCAGTTCTCTACCGGTTTAACTCCCTCCCGGTTTAGTATTCAAACTGAACCGATCCAATGACCAGTTCACCGGTTTACCGGTTGAACCGGCCAGTCCGAACTTGTTTTTTGTTCACTATACTTGTTGGTTAGCATATTGGGCCTCAATCCTAAGCCCAAGAAGCTTTAATCTAGACCTAGTTTACTTAAATGATTCTGTTTTATTTGTATCCCAGATTATAAGGGATTAGGAAATCATAGCATTTATGATTTGGGATTAGGATATCATAGCATTTATGATTTTTTGAATTTCCTGATTTTGTGGATCCTCCACCTTGTTTACCTTTATATTTGGGCTTACCCCAATGCCAATAACAAGAGATTCTGAATTACCACATGGTATCAGAGCTATGGCTCGAAATACACTTCAGTTTGGCACATATGGTGCCCACCATGGTGGCAGTAAAACCACTGATCTAGAATCGCATGAAACAGAACAACTTGATGCATCTTTGAGCAGAACCAATGGCAGCTCAAACCTTGGAGCTCCTGTCGATGCTACTCCTACTTCAATTGTAGGGCATAAACTAAATGGAGATAACTACTTACAATGGTTTCAAAGCGTATTAATGTTCATTAGAGGAAAAAGGAAGGAAAAGTATCTGACTGGAGCTGCTATTCAACCTGCTGCAAATGACCCCAAGTTTGAAACCTAGTACGCAGAAAACTCCATGGTAATGGCCTGGCTCATCAATTCAATGAATCTGGATATTAGCGAAGAATATTTGCTGGCAACTACAGCAAAGGAGATATGGGACTCAGCCAGGGAGACCTATTCTTCAATAGAAAACACTGCAGCCTTATTCCAATTGAAAGGCATGATCAAAGACTTGAAGCAGGGTGATCAAAAGGTGGTGGTATACTACTCAACATTACAGAAAATCTGGCAGCAAATCGATCTGTATGACACTCAGGAGTGGTCATGTGCAGCTGATCGAATGCTGTACAAAAAGTTGCTGGACAGAGAGCGCACATACGAGTTCCTACTTGGTCTGCATCCAAAATTCGAGGACGTCCGTGGGAGAGTCATGGGAACTCGCCCTCTACCATCACTACGTGAAGCCCTAAACATGGTGAAATTCGAGGAAAGTAGAAAATCCCTAACCCAAGGAGTTTTTTCTAACCCTGAATCTTCTGCTTTGGTTGCAAAGAACTCGAATACAGGAGGTCGTGGTAAGCGGTCAAGCAAAGGATGGTGTGATCACTGTAACAGGAGTGGTCATACACGAGAAATATGCTGGAAATTGCATGGGAAGCCTCCAAATGGTAGGGGAAACTCACGACCAGATGCAAAGGGCTATGCTACAAACCCAGATGATCGTAATGATAAAGAATCAAGTTTCCTGAGTGCTGCAGAGGTTGATCACTTAAGGAAGGTGCTTGAAAAATGCAGCCAAGGTAGCATTTTGCCTGAACGCACAGTAACTATGGGTAATTTGGCCCAAGCAGGTAAATATGTCCAAGCAATGAAGGTTACAGCATCAAAACCTAACTCCTGGATTGTGGATTCAGGAGCTACAGACCACATGACAGACAATTTATCCCTATTCAGTGAAATTAAACCCTGTACTGGAATAAACATTAAAATTGCAGATGGGAATCATACCAAGGCTCTTGGAATTGGAACAGTACATGTTACCCCTGAAATAACTCTCTATGATGTTCTTTATGCACCTGGCCTTAAATGCAATCTATTATCTGTGACAAAGGTTACTAAGACTAGAATCTGCACTGTTAACATGTCTGCCACTAATTGTACTTTTCAGGAACTGGGATCAAGGAGGATGATTGGCAATGCTTTGGAGAGTGAAGGGTTATATTATCTTGATGGACAACCAGAGTGCAAGAGGAGGATCATGCTTTCTGCAAGTAGTTCTATTTCTAATAAAGATTTGATGTTACTGCATTGTAGATTAGGACATCCAAGTCTTGATTATATGTTGAAGTTGTTTCCAAATATTCTGAATAAAAAGGATGTACTCCTTCATTGTGACACTTGTCAGATTGCTAAACACACAAGGAACTCCTACTCACCTCAACCATATAAACCCTCACATCCCTTCTCCTTGATACACAGTGATATTTGGGGACCTTCAAAAGTTTTAACACCTTCTAGGGCAAAATGGTTTGTCACATTCATAGATGACCACACACGCACAACCTGGGTGTATCTATTAAAGGAAAAATCTGATCTGTTTACCACCTTTAAACAATTTCACCAAATGGTTAAGACCCAATTCAACACATCTATCAAAATCCTTCGGAGTGACAATGGGAGAGAGTATCTTAGTTCTCAATTCATGCAATACTTAAATGAACAGGGAATTATACATCAAACTAGTTGTGTCTACACACCACAACAGAATGGCACTGCAGAACGCAAAAATCGACAACTACTTGAGATTGCTAGAGCCCTTATGATCACTCACAGTGTCCCACACATTTTTTGGGGAGAAGCTATTCTCACAGCCACCTACCTTGCAAATAGACTGCCTTCTAAGACCCTAAAATTCCACTCTCCAATTCACATCCTATCTCAAACCTATCCAAACACCCACCTGCTATCCACTATCCCTCAAAAAGTTTTTGGTTGCGTGGCCTATGTTCACAACTATCATGGAGGCAAACTTGATCCTCAGTCCTTTAAATGCATTTTCCTTGGTTACTCCTCAACCCAAAAAGGCTATAAATGTTACTCACCCACACTCAAGAAACTGTTTGTCTCTATGGATGTAACCTTCGCTGAAGATACCTCTTACTACCCTAAAAGTCCAATTCAGGGGGAGCATCTAGGGGAACTGGACCTTTTAGGAGCCCAATCTCACAAACCTCTGTCTCAAACACACATACCAACCTTACTTGAACCAGAACCTGTGACACACAATCAACCTGAAGCTGAAACGCACCCTGGGATGCAATCTGAATCTGAAATCAGACCTGAAGTCAGTACAATTGATGCTGAAACAGATAATATAATGACAGAAGCTGTTAATAATGGTGAGGTAAGGGAACCAGAAGCAGATTCACAAGATGCAGAAATACACCAGCAGCAAGGAGGAGATAATATAACCCCTAACAATCAAGAGCAAAACCAAGAGTCTGAATCTGAACCAGTTTCTGATGATCTAAGCTGGCCAATTGCAATCAGGAAAGGAGTACGATCATGTACTCAACATCCCATTCAGAGGTTTGTCTCCTATAGCAACTTGTCATCTACTTATAAAGCTTTTGTGGCTAGTGTAGATAGTGAAAAACTGCCAGCCACCTATAAAGAAGCCATTGTGCAACCTAGATGGGAGGAAGCCATAAATGATGAACTCCAAGCAATAGAGAAAAACAGAACCTGGAAGCTGACCAAGTTACCTGAGGGAAAGTCTGTGGTTAGCTCAAAATGGGTGTTTACTATAAAGTACAATCCAGATGGAAGCATAAACAAATATAAAGCCAGGTTGGTAGCTAGGGGATTCACCCAAACTCAAGGTATAGATTATGAAGAGACATTCTCACCGGTTGCAAAACTAAATACCATCAAGGTACTACTCTCTATTGCAGCAAATCTAGATTGGCCATTACATCAATTAGATGTTAAAAACGCTTTCCTCAATGGTGATCTAAAGGAAGAAGTATATATGACTGTTCCAGAAGGAGTGAGAAAGCCAAATGTGCCTAATGTCGTGTGTAGACTTTATAAGTCATTATATGGCTTAAAACAATCTCCAAGGGCCTGGTTTGACAGGTTCACAAATTGTGTGGTGAAATATGGTTTTACACAATGTCAAACTGATCATACATTATTTGTTAAACATGCTGGTAGGAAAATGACAGTCTTGATTGTGTATGTGGATGATATAATTGTGACAGGCAATGATTATGAAGGAATATCAGACCTAAAGAAGTCTCTAGCACAAGAATTTGAGGTAAAGGATTTGGGAAGTCTAAGATACTTTCTTGGAATGGAAGTGGCTAGATCCAAGAAAGGTATTGCTGTCTCACAACGCAAATATACCTTAGATCTTCTAAGGGAAACAGGTATGCTAGGTGCAAGCCCATCCGGAACACCTATGGATACAGCAACAAACTTAGAATTCAAGAAGGATGGTGTCTCTGTGAACAAAGAAAGGTACCAGCGACTTGTGGGAAAATTAATTTACCTCACCCACACAAGGCCTGACATTGCATATCCAGTTGGGGTTGTAAGTCAATTTTCAAGCAACCCACAAGAGGAACACATGGAAGCTGTATATGGAATTCTAAGGTACTTGAAGATGAATCCTGGAAAAGGGATATTTTTTGAGAAACATAGTTTAAGAGGATTGGAATTATATACTGATGCAGATTGGGGTCGATCTGTGAATGATCTGTGAATGAACGAAGGTCCACTACAGGGTATTTCACCTTCCTATGGGGTAATTTGGTCACTTGGAAGAGCAAAAAACAACCAGTAGTCTCCCGTAGTAGTGCTGAATTTGAGTACAGGGCCTTGGCACTTGGTATATGTGAAGGAATTTGGCTGATATTGCTCTTAAAGGAGCTTAAATTGAAGTTGCAAACTCCAATTCAAGCATGGTGTGATAGTCAATCAGCAATGGAAATTGCAACTAATCCTGTTCAGCATGACAGGACAAAACACATTGAAATCGATAGGCATTTCATCAGGGAAAAAATTCAAGGAGGCATTGTCAACCTCACTTATGTAAAGACAGAGCAACAAGTGGCTGATCTTCTCACCAAACCACTTGACAGAAAGCGATTTGATGAGCTAGTAGACAAGCTGGTGATGCTGGATATCTACTCACCAGCTTGAGGGGGAGTGTTGGTTAGCATATTGGGCCTCAATCCTAAGCCCAAGAAGCTTTAATCTAGACCTAGTTTACTTAAATGATTCTGTTTTATTTGTAACCCAGATTATAAGGGATTAGGAAATCATAGCATTTATGATTTGGGATTAGGATATCATAGCATTTATGATTTTTTGAATTTCCTGATTTTGTGGATCCTCCACCTTGTTTACCTTTATATTTGGGCTTACCCTAATGCCAATAACAAGAGATTCTGAATTACCACAATACTTAACCACTAATGAAAGCCAACTTGCACAAAAATAATAAATTTAAAATTTTCTTCCAATATAACTATTCTTATAACCTATCAAGTGGATAGCTTTGAAATATTGTCTATGCTATTAAATTCTAGAGTTTGTTTAAACAAATGCAAACAACTTGTTAGGATAGTAATTTTATTAGGACATTTAATATCAATATGAATTTGACTTTAGAAAATAAATCATCAATATATTTACATGAAAACATACTAATCATAAGGCATAAGCAATAACCTTGTGTAACACACAAGGCTCACATCTAATTTTAGAGAATAACATGTTTGAATGATAATTTAAATTTAGGGAGTGGCCATTTGATAATATTCATTCAACTTAAATTAGTACCAAACATATAATTCATATTTTGTGATTTGGTGCCTTGTGATATATCATGTGTCTGTTTAACAAACCCCAAAACTTGTATAACGTTTTAAAATAATTATTTACCTTATTAAACTCCATCTATGTTTCATACCCAATCCCAAGCTTAATGACAAAAGAGGTTTCTGTTAGATTCTTGATAGCCAACGCAAACCCTGCATAACAGGAATCAAACACATTGTTGCACTAATGCTAGATTGTTGTAAAATAAACAATGCACTGTATGACTCAAAGGACAATGTCAAATGAGAGTCATATCAATGCATAGTTTGGTGTTTTGCCATTAAAATATGGTGTGGATAAAGGCATTAGCACATAAGAAAAATATTAGGCTTGGTGCAAGGCATTCTACAAGGATATCAAATACTTTCATAGGTGACAACATTAATAGCCAGGTCGAAAACGAGATGATGATATGTGGATGCTCGTGATGGTTTTTGTTTTAGGAAGCTTAATAAAAATAGATAGTATATTGACTCTTTAACATATCATTTTAAGATTGTCAACACTTGCTTTTAAAAAAAGAGGCAAGCATTTAACCACACACAAAAAGCCTCAAGATCACAAAACGACTTCTTGTCAAAAATTAGGATACAATGCTTTATGAAGACAGGAAGGTGATTGTAAGAAGAGCCTAACTATGTAACATAGTGCCCTATCTAGCATACTAGATCCAAGTCTCTGGAGTTGGAAGTGGAAGTGGAATTCAAAAATTAGGTTGTTTGATGTGTTCGAACCCACTTTCATGTAGAACTCGCATCCATAAAAAAAATGAAAGAATTGAGTTCATGGAGTAGACCCATGGAAGTGAGACTTCATGAGCATTATACCCTACAAGTTAGCCCTCCTAACCCTGCTTTGTCTCTCTCCTCGCCCTCTCACTCACAACCTCCCATTCCCCCTCTTGTAATGAAAGGAAAGCTAAAGCGATGGCAAAAGATGGCGATGTCATCAACCCCCATTGTCACCTATCACCTACTACATAGGGTGCCATTAACGCCCATATGACTATCACCATCCCCCCATCAACTTGAAAGGGACAATACCCAGGTCAATTTAATTGATACTCTACTTCTCAAGACAAATACTAGTATCAATGCCACTCATTATAAGATCCGACCCACTATCAAGCATCTTGAGCCCCTAAGAACTGAGAGGAATGTGTCCGAGGAATTACAAGATCAATGATACTTGCTTTTTTCAATGATGCTTGGAACGACTTCTAATAGGGATGGTAGTTTTGATTTCTAATTCTTGTTTTTGTTTTTGAACACATCCCTGTGACTGCCTTCTATTTCGTTTTTTTCGGTTCAATCTCTGCTTTGGTATTTTTTCCCCATTTTTGCGTAGTGAACAAATGTGGTTCTTGTTTTCAGTTCAATCTATGGTTCTTATGACAATAAAAGAATGGGGTTCTTGTTTATGGTTTTTGATGCCTCGTTATTTGTACATAGACTTTTGATTTGAGTTAAAATTGCTACGAAAATATAGGGTAGTTTCTAAAAGTTGATGGTGGTCGCTTATAGTTTCCATAGTGGCCACTGGTAGTTTCCATAAAGGCCGCTAATGTTTGATAGTTGTTGCATAGTAGTTGTGGCTACTCTAAGGGAAAGCTAGGATTTTTATAAGAGTATAGTAGTCATTTCATATTTAAAATTAACATCTTAAGTTGTATGTCATACTTTCATAATCATATCAAACACCTTTTTACCTCCATTTTCACTTACAATTCTATTTTCATTTCCATTCCCATGAAAAACTCTTTCATGGTACCAAGCAAGGCATAAGGTCATAGTACTTCATATATATGTTAATATTCAAGGAAAATTAGAACTTGTTTAGAATGACTTATAAATAACTTTTCAAACGTGATTTACGAAATATAAAGTAAATATGTTAAGAGAGTTTTGTCTCGACTTACGTAAACCTGCTTAAAAGTACTTTTTGAATGGAGCTCCAAGCAAGCTCTTAATTGTTTGGTCCTTGTAGTTTTGACACGTTTATAACTCAATTCTTATACTTTAACTCGATACAACTCAATCCTTATAATTTTGACTCGGTTGTGACTTGGTCTTTCAAATTTGACTTTGGCATCTAAAACCATGCAAACTATTCAAGAATCAAACTTATGAGTCATGCTATATAATTATAGAAAAAAGTAATTAAAAATAAAACATGCATCTCATAAAACCAAATTGAATTTATGCAGTGATATTCTACCATATGATATCTTTATCTCTAAAAGGAGTTGATGGATAAGTATTGCAACAAGCAAAAAAAATTTCAGATGGTGATCATTGAACTAAATAAGGCATAGATGTGATTTGAAGGGTTTTGAAAAATAAAAACAATAGAACTAAAAAAGATTTACGTAAGAGAGAGCATCATGTGATAAGATAAAAGACTTTTATTTAGGAAGTAGTTTGCATCAAAAATTGTTCTAAAAATCTCTAAATATAAGTTATTTATAGATTGCAGAATTGAAAGAATTAGTTAGATATAAACTAGAGCTCCCAGATAAACCCTTAGAAACAAAGAGTTTAGATTGAGTAGGAGCAAGATGGGTTGCAAATTTAATAAAAAATATAATAGAAATGATTTGAAGGTATGAGGGATCAAATTTAATTTCTAACTATCAAATCAATGCAAAAACATTGTGTCCTCTTCAGTCTTTTGGGCAGGAAGAAGAAAAAAAAAAAACAAAGCTCAAATAGTAGAAATGGAGGGGATTACTCACTTGCACCATGATATTCTTCACTGAGTGGAGGGGATTCCTCATTGAACGGAAATGGGGACCTTTAATGGTGAAGGTGGAACAACGGACTAAGACTGAGCGCGATGAGTCGAATATGGAGGACTACAGGAGGAATTGGGGGGCGGTGGGAAAGGAATGAAGTCAACGGAGCACGGACGGTGAGAACGCCAATGAGGAAAGCGAGCTTTCAGATCGAGTGAGGAGAGCGTCGCCACAGTGGACAGGGGAGGAGGAGAAACGGCGAGCCGCCTGCTTGAGGGAGAACGGCGAGGTTTGTGCTCAGCGCAAGAGGAAGGCGGCGGGATGCAGCAGCGAAAAGATAAATAAGGGGAAGTTTGATAACCCTATTTGAGTTCTAGACAGTGTTTGGATTGTAAATTGAAACAAATTTCTTCACATATTTATTTCGTATGCTGTAAAAGTACTTTTAAAATTATAGTTTTATTCTTACCCAAACATCCTCTTAAAATAGCTTATAACTTATAAGTAACTTTTTACTTTTAATAAATATTTAAATAGAAATTAAATTATAATTTTAAAAAATATTTTTATAGTATACAAAGTAAATATGTGAAGAAATTTATTTTATTTTATAAAAAAAAATTTTAAAAACATTTTTATACATTGCTAAACATCTCCTTAATTTATATAATACAAGATACAAATATGAAAGATATTTTGTTTCAACATATGTAAAATATAAAAAAATTATTAAAAAAATAACCAGAATAAAAAAATTACACATAAGGACCTGTTTATAAAATTGTTGTTAAAACTCTTATTTGGGTCTTTACTACATGTAAACCATTTAATTTCCACAAGGAGGAGAGTCTCCTACCAAAATCATTGAAATTCAATTCCATATGTCATGAGATCTTAACAAGTAATGACATTATTAGAATTCTCAACTACAAGGACCATGTTAGGACATCAATATCATAGCATTAGAATTACACTCAAATCATGTGAATAGGAAGATTGCTCCCTATCAATTGTGGTTAGATTTTTTTTTTGGCACATGATTGTCTATAAGAGGCAAGTAAAAAGCATATTTGAATCTTTAGAGGTAGAGATAAAATATTATAAGATCAAGCTTTCAAGAAGAAAAAGAGGTATGTAGAGAATTCATAGGTAATACACAACTAATTTCATTCAACTTGGACTTTCAACTTGCATGTTACAATGACCACACCTGAATTTATGGATTTTAGGTTAAGAAAGAAACAAAACACCAGCTCATACACATTTTTTTTATAAAAGTTTAAGCTGACTTAACATAAATTACAAACTAAAGTAAGACATGACATAAATCTAAATAAAGTGACATGACTTAAAGTGACAAGACTTTAAGTAAAGATGACTCATACGCAACTTTTTAGAAAAGCTTAAGGCACACATAAGATAAAAGACGTATGTAAATCAAATTACTCTGCTTTTTGCACAATTATCTAGATAGGATATGAAGTGTTATTGTTCTTGAGTGTTGGCAACTGTTGGTAGTTGAGCATTATCAGTTTGATTTGTAAATGGGCTCTTGATCATGAGATATATTAAAACACCACTTTTCTTTTTTCCGTTGAATCTTCAGCATTTATTTTCATATTTTGTATTCTTGTTAAGATAACTTTCAAATTCAATAGGACACATCTTTACAAGGTCAGGTAGTTGTGAACAAGGATTTAAGAATTGTGAGTATGGATTTGACTGAGTACTGAAAGTTCATTTGTTCATTAGGGTCTTGTGAATCAAGTGGAGGAAGAGGAGCTTGCTCCTCTTGTTGAGTTTCTTCAAATGACGTTCCTAGGGTCAGTTCAGGGTGTGGGAGTAGGCTTGAAAAAGATAATGGATTAATTGAAGAAGATGGAGAATTAGCTTTTGATCAGTATTAAGAAATTTGACCTAGTGAGATACATGTTAGATTTGGATCATTTTCATAATAATTATTTGACCCAGCTAAAAAAACATTTTAACTGAATTATAACTTATTTTTTATTTTTAAACTAGTTAGTTAAGGTTTGTCAAAGACAAGCTTGTTCTTCAAAGTACATTCGTCCTAAAGAGTCAATACAAAATGGTCTGTGGACTATAGAGATGGAATAAATATTTCTCTTTCGTTGTGCTTTTGAAATTTCCCATAGATAGTACTCATTAATGATGTGCACGCTGTAACATTCTAGTTTTTAATCAACGATTTAGTTGGTAATATGAACTTGATGTGCGTTGATGGTCATTTGAGGTTGGTTGAGTAAAAGAGGGTCAGGTAGAGGTTGTTTTAAGGCAGCATTATAGAGCTCTCAATGTATTTTACCACCGTAGTGACATACATGGCAAACATCACGAAGGAGACTTAATCGCTTTTGTGTAATTCTTCATAACGAAGGGTTAAGTTCACCACAGGAAATGTGCCTGAATTTCAAAATATTGGCACCTCTATGTTGTTCATCGTGACAAATGCATGAAAACGCTAATAAAAACCAGCATTAGAAACACAAAAAAACAGAAGGAGGAGGGAGAATAAACAGGGGAGCTCTATTAGGGTTTACATTTTCAGCCCTTGGAAAGTGTTTTTAAACTTCTAAACCTTTAGGTAAGTGATTCTAACTTGTTTTCTACCTTTTTTTTTTTTTGGATTTTCTTATATTTGAAAGTTAGGATTTTTAAGGTTCTTGAGGATTTCAAAATTTCTGAGTTTTTAACCAAATCTTTTATATTTCTTAGAGTTATTTGGGTTAGGTACGAGGTTTAATCAGCTTAGTTTTGTTGGATTTTGATTTATATGGGATTTGGAGGTTATGGTTTGATTTTGGAAGTGAGATTTGTTGAGTTTTGGTAATATGGTAATTAAAATAGTGTTTTATTAATTGGGTTTTGTTTATTTAGGATAGATAAGAGTTTTAATCGGTTTAGATTGTTAATATTGATCATTTTTTTCAATATTGGGTATGTTGAAAGTGAAGATTCTAAGTGTGTGACTTGAAGATTGATTGAATAGATGTTGTTAAGGTTGATTAATGAGTCTAGTGAATTAATTGGGTGAAGGGATTAATGACTATAACTTTGAATTGTGAATTTTGGTTGAGGTAGAAAGTTTGATTATAGGAGTTGTGATGGAATATAAGACTTGAAGCCATTAAGTTTTGTGTTTAATTGTTGCGGGTGTCTTGACTATAACCTACATGGTAATACAAATCAGCGTGCGTCCTAACTTGTGAAGTAGTGCCTTGTGTTGAAGCTAAGTATGAAAGTTGGAGTTGAGGTAAATGGGGCTAATTTACATTATATATTTGTTGTGGATTGAAAGATTTTTTTTAACCTTACTATATAACTACTTTATGAAAATGTGTTTTGAATAAATATGTGCTTTTTTTGTATCTCAAACCTTAGTGAAGTAGCACGTATACTTACACTACTGTATGGACTTGTGTTGGCATAGAATTGCATCATGTTTTTTAGGGGATTATAAGTGGTGAATGATATCATTTATGCTCCATATTATGTTGATTATTGTATTGTTAAGATTATTGTATTGTATTCATGTATGGGGTTCATATGTGGAGATTGTGGTATGTTATGTGGAGGATAATTATTCTACAAGTCCACATGGCATGCTCACACTACTGATTATAATGTAGACCCTTGTCAAACCCTTATAGTTCTCTCTTTTCCTTGTCTCGGATTTGAGTTGAGCTTTTAGATAGACACTTATTTGGCCCTGGTCAGACCAAAGAGTGAGGAGGGACCTGTTGAACCGATGTGAGTATTGGCCAGATTACTTAGTACAGATGGTTTGGGTCCATATTAAGGAGTCATAAGAAGGAGAACGATGGATTGGAGGTATAACTATTGCGCAAATATTACATATGTGTTTGCATATTTATAACTTGATATATTTTATGTATGGCACTGCTTCACGGACTTACTATCCTATATGTATATTTTGTGAATTGATTATCTATTACTAGGACTTAATGTCTCACTTCTTGTTCTTCATTGCTTTCAGGAGGGCCTTCTAGTTCAACTTGACATGAAAGAAAGTAGCAAGATGCATATGTATGCATAGCCTAGTAGGCCTTTATGGCTTGAGATTGTATTGATAGGTATATTGCTATCACAGAGCCCATGCTTGTAACATAGATGTACTTTTTGTTTGATTGTTGGATAACTATATCTGGTAGATACTTGTTAGAATGACCGAAGGCCATAAGATATTGTTGCATGTGACTCTCTCTTGTGGATCCACAATCAACTTATTTTGGAAGACTTCTATGTGTTGATATTTGTTATTGTGTTTGTGATTATGTGGATTGAGCAGGTGTATGACTTATGGGTTATGCTTAGTCTTTTTGTGTCCTGTGCCCTAAGTCTAATGACTGAATAGGTTGTGACCAATTAATGTGCCCTGCGTGTTATTGTTTTTGTTGTTGGGCTTGTAGGTGTTTTTGAGAGCCTCGAGTCCTTTGTGATGTTCATAGGTTTGAGAAAGCATGGTTTTCTAAAAAATATAGTATTTAAGAAATAGCCTCTTTTAACTATGATAGCATTTGTGTCGTGATTAAATCTTTTCTATCATGATTAACTTTTACTATAAGCTAAACTCTTTATAATCATAGTTGGGTTTTAAACAATCTAGTCCAAATTTTTTCTACCCTAGTTAACTTCTTTGAATTGGTTTATATTTTATGTAACAAGAAAATATCTTTTTTTCCCAGTGAGTTGTATAGTTGTCTGCATCATCTACAGAAAAAGGGGAAAAAAACCTAATATACGTATCCAAACACATAATGATATTTATTTGACTTGCAAATTATATTAAATTGCTTCCAACTAAATTTTTACATTTGATCTAACCACTTTTTCGTGTTTATTAAATAATAAACAAATTTATCTAATTATGTTTAGAATTAAACCATTTAATTATAATATTATATTACTATTAATATATATTTGTATTATCAAGTCTATATTTACATTAATATCGTATTTTTCAAATTTTTTATCACAATTTTTTCATTTTAATACAAAACTCAAATTTGATTTTTCAATTAAATGTTAAGTTACAACTAGCGTTGGAAGTAGTCAAGCTCAACTCATCAAAAGTAATAGGTTGGATTGGCAAAATGTAAACCCATTTTAATGCAAATCATTTCAACCTGCAACTCACTAGCGGGCTAGCTCGATTTTAAAAAAAATTGCAGTTTTTGTTTTTAGTTTAATAAGAAAAAATTATCATTTTTGTGCAACTTAAAAGGCTTGTATAATTTTACTTCTTTAAGTTTGTTCTCATTTTAGTCTCAATCCTTGAAGATTCAAACTATGGGTTTTGATCCCTAAAATTTATTTTCATATAAAATATTAGTCTTTAAAATTCAATAAAAACGTGAATCAAAAATCAAAATGAGAATAAACTTGAGAGACAAAAAATTAGATTAATCCCAATTTAAATATATCTTTGTATTTTGGTAGAAACATTATTCTAAATCTAATTTCTTATTTTTTTTATTGTTTTATTATCTTTATATTAATAAAATAACTATTAAAAATGGATTATAGTTGATATTTGCAAGTTTTAAGATTAATGTAATTGTATAATTACACGAAAATATAAAAATAAAGAGAATTCGCTTTATAAAATTTTAAAATATTACGTTTATAGTCCTTTCTTTTCCTCCCCTTGCTCTCTTCTTAATGATTGAGCTTTTCCCATTTTATCGAAGATCATCCATGGACCAAACTATTCATCTTCACTAGGTGGGATAATTTTTTGTGATGATGTGTTTGATGTTGTCTATTTTGACTAATACTGTGCTTATGACAGCTTGTCAATCCCCTACAATCATTTTAAAAAAAGTGTTTTTATTTTATAAAAAAGTACTTTCACGCAAGTTGAGATAAAATTTCTCACACATGTTTTTTTTGTGTACCATAAAATCACTTTTAAAAAATTAATACAAACACTCCTAATTCTTGATAGGGAAAATTTCGTTTAAGAACCGCAGTACAGAATTAATTTCAAAAAACCCCCCAAAACTTTTTGAAACTTCACTGTAAGACCAAAGAGGCAAATTGATATTAATTCCACAAAGAAAATGACGCTATTGCCCCTCATAATAAAAGTGGGAGAGCCCATTTGTAAGCATAACTAGACAATTTGCAACATACATATATATAATTACAACTGGAATTAGTCACTTTACCACCTGAAGAAGGTATCTGTGAGTGAACAAGGGTGAGAGAGACTATTTGCAAGTAGGACTAGACAATTTGCAACATATATACATTTATTTACAACTGGAATTAGTCTATTTACTTGTCATCTCTTCACCTGAAGAGGGTATCTGTGAGTAAATAGATGTGGGAGAGCTCATTCGCAAGTGGGATTAGATAATTTGCAACATACATACTTTTATTTACAACTGTAATTAGTCCATTTACATGTCATCCTGTAATAAGTATTATGAGGGGCAATATCATCATTTTCTTTGTAGAATTAATATCAGTTTGCCCCCTTGGTCCTGTAGCGAAATTTCAGAAAGTTTTGGAGCCTCTTTGAAATTAATTCTGTACTGCAGTCCTTAAATGAAATTTACCCTTCTTTATATATCCTTCTATATTGGAACTTAATGGGAAAATTTCATTATGATGTCCATATCAATCGCAATTAGAAGCCAAGTAGGCCTAATTCATTGTATTCTGCATAATACATATCATTTGTCGTGAGGATATTCAATTATGTCCAACCTAGTTCTATTCATTTTGAGATTTTTTGAGATGGGACGAAGCATGGAATAAAGGTGTCCCATCCTAATATATTATCTCTCTCTTTTCTTAAAATTTTATAAATTTATTATACTTGTCATTGTCATAATATTATATTTTTTATGATTATATTGTTTACACGTTTTTCTCGTATGAATCATATAACCTTGTTTTAGTGGATATTTTAAATTTATATGTTTTTTGTCTTTTAAAATGGAACATTTTTCTCCACTACTTTTCTATCATTGCTGATTTTTTTAATCAATTTCTGTTACATAACTTTTATCATGAATTTTTATACCCTGTGCATATTTGGTTTTGAAATAAAAAAATTTTAAAAATTAAAAGAAAAAACTTATATAGGATATCACTGTCCCGTCTCGACTATGTCCCGTCCCGAACGAAATTGGATGAGACGAGATACAAGACAAAAAGACTATCCACATGGTTATTCTTGTCCTGTCTCATTCCATAAACATTCCTAATTTGTCCTTATGACTATTAGCACAAGTTTCTTTAGATCAATTTCTACACGTCCTGAAATTAATAATGTCCCCTTTCAAGTTTCGTTTTTGTTGTTGTGTAGTTTGTAAGTGTATTCATCTTTATCTACTCTCAATATCCTGCCAATGCAATCCTCCAATTTAGAGATAAAATGTTCATCATAACCGTGGGGAAATCTGAAAAACCCTCGTCCAAGCTACCACGTGGAGAAGCGGGTTATGATTGGAGTCAAAATTTGGACTCCATCTTTGTCCTAAAACACAGTATGTTGTAAAATCATCGAACGACCTCCAAATATTATTTTTAATATATATGGACAGACCAATTTTCCCCATTAATAAGATGATTGAAAAGTACTTTGTTGGGCAAATAAAAAATCTCAAACTCTGCAAACCCCCAGATACCCTCACATGCTCTTTTAGTTTATTGAATTTCCTATACAAAACCGTAATTATAAGTGCTCCTTGGCTGGTGTTGAAGGAAAAAGCCTAAACCATATTGCTACCCTGTCGCCAAGCAAATCGCAAGTCTCATACTTAGCGGTATTCTGTAATTCTTTTTTAGTAGCATCTCTTGTGCTTTTTCAGACTATGTTTGGATTACTATTTAGACTGTAAAATGTGCTTTCGAAAGCGTAAAACGCGGGTCAGGAAACTATTTGAAGAGAAGAGATTGTTTCGGACTGCCTTTTCTCTAACGCATAGTTTTCCTGCTTTCGTCGTTAGGAGCATCGTGGTGAGTGGGACCCGGTAATTTTTTAGTAGCATTTGTGCTTTTTACCGGCGCGTCCCTATGCAGGTGGGAAAGAAGTGACCAACACATTTATTTTTTTTATACCAACATTTACAAACATAGTTATATTATTTATTATTCTTTTAACTTACCAGGTCAAAAAAATTATTCTTTTAACTTATATTATTTATTATTTATATTTTAATAAATATAATAATATTATCTAATTAAATTTAGTTTTTTTAAAAATAAAATTATAAAATTTAATGATAAATATTTTAATGATATTATTTGAACATTTTAAAAAACCTAAATAAATTACTTAATTATATTATATGTTACATGATCTTTCAAAAATATTTATGTATACCCTTAATCTTTTTAAAATTAGTTAACTGAGTCTTATATAAAAACTCATATCATTTTCAGTCAATTTATATCTAAACTTAATTTTTTATTATTTATTCAAACAAGTTTTAACTTTCTAAATTGACTTTTTATAAATATCAATCTAAATATAAAGCACATTACACTAGCTGACTTTTATTTCAACTCACATTTATAAAAGTCAGATGAAATAAAAGTCAATTTGCCACTACTAATACAAACACTTGCTCATTCTTATGGCTCCTCTCTTGTCATTTTTTTCTTCTAGAATTGTGGATAGCTCTGACTCCGTGTCCTCTTACTGTATTCTCTCTTTGTCGCAACCTTCTGCTTCTATGTACAGTCTCTCTTTGTTGCAACTTTCTGCTTATAATATGCTGTATATATTTCACAGTTCTTGAATCAAAGAATGAATGAATTATCACAATGAATATTTACGATATTTTTCAGGTTCTCTATCTCTTGGCACCACTCGATCATTATAATAAATGTAACTCCAGTTACTCTTGAAAATGATAAGCTTCTTGGTGTAAGAAAAGGCATTTGTATATTTGATTGTCGATCATTTTGATAGAATATCAAAAATGCTTATATCAATTTTTTTTGTATTCATTATGTTAAGTTCTCTAATCATACATGACCATGTATATGTACTATTTTTAAAATATCAACATTTAATATCATTTAGTTATAAACCCATATGAAAAAAAAGTCAGGACACAAGGCTATGTGTAATTGAAGAATTTAACATAATAGATATAAAGATTTGAACTAAGTATTTTTTATGGAACATGTATAAGGTATCTTTTAGATAATTCAAGTTGAATCAATATGATATCCGACGGGGGGCAATATTAGTTTAGTTTCGATCATAATAGTCAAACTTTTTGCTTTTGGTCCTTTTTGGATTAGCATTTGAAATCATTTATAAGTATGTTTCATGTAAGTTGTGACAAAATTTATCTCACATAGTTATTTTGTATTCCCGAAATTATGATTAAAAAACTGCTTACAAGCCATTCTAAACAAGTCCTTCAATATATAGATCTAGAGTAACTTCAAGAGTAGGTACATTAAAAATGGAAGTCTTTATCCTATGTTTGGTATGAGCCAAATGAAGGAAAAGAGAAGAGAAGGAAATTTTAACGAGCTTAATGCAAAAAACTGGAGAAGTCTAGTTTTAAAATTTTAATTAAAAAAAGATGCAAGATAAAAGAGTAATAAAAATCAACTAAAAACTTTTAATCCTATTTTTTCAATTTTGTAATTCGGGCTTATTAAAATTTTTTTTTCTTCCCTCCTTTCCATTTCCCTCATAGCAAACCAACGCTTGTTAGATTTGGGTTAGGTTTCATTCCTAGAAGTTAAAAGCCTGCCCTTTATTAGCACCTCTAAATTGCTAACCGTGTCGTCATCCTTTTTGTCAGAAGCACTGTGTTTTGCAATTGTCATCCTGTTAAAATAGATTTGGGGCATTAATGGCCTGCTCCTCAATTTTTTTTCTTACTTCCTAAATAATTTTTTATTTCTTTTTATTATTAGATCCTATATAAAATAAGTGAAATTGTGACATCTTAAAAAATAAAATATGATTTAATTTTTTTATCTTTTTATAATTTTTCAAGAAAAATAATTCAAAATTGACGCAGTTTCTTTCTCATTTAGATACAATTTAAAAAAAAAACATAAAAAATTGAAAATTGAAATTTTTTTCGTTCATAAAATATCAAAAATTTATCATTTTACATAGAATGTAATTGAAAAAAAAAAACAGAGAGAAACATTTGAATATTTTTTTTTGAAAAAAATGATGGGCAGCTGACATCCCAAACCCTAAACAGGCCCAACACACAAGGCCACAACTGGTGCCGGTGCAGCCCCCTGCAATCCTATATATTTAAGCGTACACAATTCTTGTGACGACACGGTGCGTGTGGCTTCATCATAATTTCAAACCTAGAAATCAAGAGAATCTGAAAAGATATGACCAACTCAAAATATAAGCATATACGAAGGTTGAAATCCATTCTGATTAATAGCAGCAATTGCTATTTGCAGTGCCTGATGCAGGAATATAATCATACAAGCCATTCAAAGTCAATCTAACGTCAATAGCAATTATTACGATGCCAGCTAGCAGCGGGAGCTATAATATACGCACAGCTACAAGAGAAGTAATGGACAGGAAATTCATCAGGTCGATCAGTTACAACACAGACCATATATACAAGATACGACCTCAATCACTCGTGGAAAAAGGTCCATATAGGCCATCCAAAACTGCTGCTTGCATTTCCTCCGCTGGCTTCCAGTGGCGCTTCCTCTGGTTTATAAACCAATTGTTTATCTGCTTTTGATCCAGACCCGTCCATTCAGCTAATGCAACCTTATCCGCTTCCTGGTCCATCAAGAGCCATGTTAGATTGCAGGGTAAGTACAGAATTTGTCCCCCGAACTATGATTCTTAAGAAGCTAACGTGAAGCTTGCAGGAGCAAGTTGCTTACCGTCGGGTATGGCCATTTGAAGTGAATATTCCACCATGCAAGCAATATTTGCCTCGCTTCTTTGGGTAGCTTCTCTTTCTTCTTCTTTTTGGAAAATTCATGCTTGAGACCAATAATATATCCGCTATATCTACGAAGGAGTTTATCCTTCAACTCTCGATCTTCAATGATCCTCTTAGACTCGTTTTCTTCTTTCTCTTCCCTACTGGTGTCATCATCGGATGATCCAGTACCTTCATCTATCAAACGAAAAAACAAAATTATCACAGGAGGCGATTCATGTTATAGTTCATTAAATTCCGTCACCTGTCCATATATCCATATATCTAATGCATTCAGAGGCATAGATGTCCCCACTAATGCATGGACTATTTAGCACCATAAGACAAGAAATGATACACCCACGTCTTACATACGGCAAATAATTTTGGTCTCAGTTTCCTATGAAATTTAAACAAATCACTTTGGAAATTTCGGTGATAAGAAAAGAAGCACAAAGAACAACACACAAAGAACTGAGATAATTCACGTTGCAGTACGCTGAAAAGAATCTATTCCCAAACGAAATTCTACGTGTCATGAGTTTACCTAGAGAATGGGCAGAACAGTGAGAGTAACATGGCCAGCGGCCTGGAAGCGTCGTAACCATATATTTGACTCATAAAACGTATATGTATAAATGGCAGTTTATCTTCTAATATATATGTGTGTACATATCTGTTAATGAAAGGTACAATGCAAGCACTTGCTTCATTATGCTTCTGTACTTTTTATTCTCTCAAATTCATAGATGAAAAGTATCTGTAATATAATATCCTCGACTAAAATTATAAAAATAAACAAATGTTAAAAAGTAACTACTATTACATAATGATATAATAAACATTAATTATGTATGTGTGTTAGTTTCTTGTGCAATAGGGGGGAAAAGTTGAACCAAAACGAACTGTAAAACTTGGCAAACTAGTTGGTTAAAATATACTCATTGCATGTCAAATTGTAATCAGAGAATAATAAATCAATAAATTATGCTATACAAATTTTTACTACTAATTTAACCACTAGCAAATGAATCTACTCACATATTTTTAAATGTGAAATATATTGCATATAAAATGTATAAAGAATTATTTGTAATGAAAATTAATCCTAACTACTCATGCAAAACGCGCGCGCATCTGGATATATAACAGTCGACCTAGTTTACCCTAAAATAGTCATCATAAAGTCTTGCAAAAACTGCCGAAACGGGGAAGAAAATAACAAGGTCCATGCAACATTGCAACCATATAACATAGCAAAGATCGAAGAACGGAAGGGAGCAAGAACAGTAAAAAGTAAAAAACCAGTCAGGCACATGCGAGCCAGGAAGGAGTAGCAACCCCCCATAGGGCAAGCAGGGCAGATATTTTGGGCCACAATTACAAGGATGTGACGGAACACTGCACTACAGGACGACGTGATCAGATATAATGAGCGAGGAGGAGGAGGAGGGAGAAAGTGCGGAGAAAGAGCGAACAAAAGTCTGTCGTGTCGAATCACAGTCAGGACTCAGGAGATTTGTCCGGGAAGGTAGGCCACGACGGTCAAAACCCGGCATTATTGAGCGTTCCGTCTTCTGGGTATTGTCATTTGTCGGGTTGAGTCTCCAACCCGCAACACGCCCCTGTCAACTCAAATCAGTTTCTGTACGATTTCTAAGAGCTTCCTCATTCCGATTTCCGACGATATCAAATAAATGCATCAGATTCAGATGACCCCTCGACGGGGCCCCCTGGGTGTAAGCCTGCTAGGGCTATCCCTATGAAAGCATACTCCAAAATAGTATCTTTGCCCAATACCTTGGACGAATAATTCATCCCCAGAAATTTCAATCATGTGTACGTAGAGTCGTGTGCCCCGATATCGTAATAATTACAAAACATTTTATGCATGTTATTCGTATAATTGTTGTGCACAGAAGTTTCATGCTAACAAATATAGATATATATATATATATATATTCATCTCGATCGCAGACTCAAATATTCAAGATTTCGATAAGCCACAGAAAAACTGTTCTGTGGCGCCTTAAAATTAAATATTATTGCTGATAAAAACAACTCCAACCGGATTCCTATTTACGAATAAAGGTCCCTATTTACAAATAAAAGTATAAGCAGTTTTTTAATAATGATTGAAGAAACTCAATTTATGTAAAAAGTGTTTATGATGATGATTTTAAACGAGACCTAAATCTTGGCTGTCTTTTGGTTTCACATAAATATGTTTCAAAGCTTCTTTTTTTTTAAAAAAAAAGGACCGGTCAAAAAGGGAAAAAAGAAGCTATATTTCAGAAGTAAACTGCATCGATCGATCCAAAAAGAAACAGAAACAGACTGCTTTGCCAAATTTATGGGTGACCCCACGACTTTTAAATATATGTGCTACATGGGTACGTTCTTTTTCTAGGAAAAATATGATGGACAGCTCAGGATGTCAGATGCCAGAGAAAAAGGGTTGAGCAGGGATCTGACGGTCTGAAAGCTAACTCCACGAGAAGCTGCATTGAAACGTCAAGTGCGGGAGTCCATTCTGTCAGACGATTCCCAGAATGGATCTAATAGGCCTCCACTTTTCGACGTAATAGGGATAGGAAACCCACCCCCGCTGCACAATGTGGCAATGCCCTCCCCTCAGCTACTAAATATGTTAATATATAGTGGCATGTTACCCCTATATATTAACATAGTCAATCCTAAATCATAAAGTTTTATTTATTGTTCATTATGGGACTTGTTGAAAATTTCATATTTTATAGCTGTTGATATTTTGATGATATGATTGTATGCACGCAGAAAATACGGGATGATCCTAGATGAAAGAACATCCAATATCCAGTGCCAAATAAACAGACGAGCTCGTGATGCATATTCATACGATCAGCCTGACTTTCAAACAGCAAAATGTCCAGGCCAAGAAGAAAGGAACAGCTAAATACGAAATCAATCTGAAGAAATTTTAAAATCACTAGTCCATCGTAACGCACATAAATGACTATAGCTGCATGAGAAGAACAACCCAACTGGCAGTTATATTATTAACCACATGGAGATTTCGAAGGAACTGAAATAAAATACGCGGGTACATATCTCTATTCATAGGGTTCAAGCGGGGCAAACCACAGCTAAAAGGGGGAGATAGGAAAAAAAAATTAAAAGATGTTAAATTCCACAAGACTAACTTTAAATCATGTACAAATAACCCCAAATAAACTTAAACCTCAACATCATTAAGTTTTCAAGGCTGCACAGATAACCTCCCAACAATTAATTATATACTCTCCTAAACTTCATTTTTATATACATATAAACCCTTACATCTTAGACTCTATGCAGACCCTCATATTCAAAATGTATGTGATAAGTAATGAAAATTATAAAGTTTTAAATATTAGGAGGGCTACTTATACATGACATATAAAGCTTAGGAAGTTAATATAATCTAGCCTTAAAAAAATAAAGACATACTCATAATTCTCACGTGCATGTATCTTCAGTATTACAAGCTATAGTAATTAAATGAGAATACTTTGCAATCCAATAAAAGACAGAGAGAACTGATTGTCCACTATTTTTATTCGAAACTCGAGAGCACGAGCAATGGCATGAAATCTAACCACGGAAAGTGGTACAACTGTTCCGCACGAATCTTGACGTATAATTACACATCCAGAACTATGTTATCACTCATTGCAACTTCAAAAGAAATTTTACGCGACTAACTACGCAGAATCACAATTTCACAAGTCAGGCTTGTTATTAAATTCTATTTAAACACCATCACTTCATCAGATTAACTATATGCTCGTGCCTTCGCCAAACTGTCAATTGACATAACAAACAAGTCATATTTGCGCCTCAGATTTTTTGTCCCATGACAAAAAAAATAGGGTCATTGTTTTCCCTCAGTTCCTTATCCATGACAATCCAACAATTCAGCACCAAAGATTCAAAGCAGGAAATTAACTATATCAAGCAATCACCAATAAAATTACACAGGAGGAAAAGGCCAGAGATTGTTTGCCCTCAGTATATTCAAATATATAATTATCTTCAGACTTATGATTCTTAAATCGATTATAATATCTAATTCATTGTAATAAAATTTAAGATTAATTTCTAACAGCAATGATTTAACAGAAAATCTGAAGAGAGGCATCCGGCTCTTGGGAAAAAAAGGTTTCTTCCTAATAGTCAGACCTTTAATTTTATATTCTAAAGTATAGTTGTAACCAACTTGTGATATCAGTTTTCCCCCTTTGTTCAGAAGACAAAAAAACACAAGCATGCAATCAACTGGAAAAAGCGCATAAAGTCGTTTGTAAAAGGCTACAAGGTCCGGTTTAAGTGCATCTCCGAAATGGACAATCCTGAAAGAACTCTCTTTTCCACGTTCAAATATGCTATTTTCCATCAAATACATAACCAAAATTCCCTCAATGAAGCAGCCTTATCTGGAACCGAAAGCCAAAATAGTCTATGAACAATTATATTATAAATGCAGCCTTGTACTTGTTCATTTGATCAAGTAAAGGTAATAAGGTATTGCTTAAATTATGCTGCAAAACCCGACAGAAACAAAAGCATGAGCATTACACATCGGTTATTTATGAATTATCTGGATAGCAGATAGCCTCAAAAGTCGAAGTAGTTTGATTAAACAACTATAAACTAGATTTCAATGGAAGATGTGAGATCAGTACACCCAACACGTGCAGCCACACTACTTGGAACAGCAGTCAGTGTACTTCACTCTGTCACAGATGTATATTTTATTCACATCAAAGGATTAGTTCCTATCAAGAATCTTAGTACTATCTCCGATCCTAATTATAAGAACCGATTAGCTAATTTAAAGAGACTAAAAAAAATAAGTTGATTTAGTTATTTGTCATAAATAGATGTTATCTTTTCTAAAATATCCTTACTAATCAAGTGTATTGACTAAAACTATCATTGTTAGAAAGGCTACTTTAAAAAAAAAATATAAATATGAGAGACAAAATATATTGGAGTCTTATATTTAGAATCAAAATAAAAATCAAACAAAGTCTTATATTAAGAAGAAGAGGAAGTATATGTCGACAAACAAGATCAAAGATGGAGCTTCTGGGCTCATCAATTCAACGTTTATTTTTATTTTTTTAAAAATGTTGAAGGCTAACTGTTGCATCTGAATGTTTTTAAAATAAAAGTGAACAACTCTCCACGTCAATGACTTCATTCCAGACATGTAAAGGTTAAAAAACTAATCTAAACGAAACCCCTCATGCACTTTATAAAATCCACATTCATATTATTATGTCTAGAAGGCTTCGTTATCTAGTCTGATAAACGACAGTAATAATCAATAATCCATAACTAAATATATGAAAATTATTGACCTTCGTTGGGAGTGGATCGATCAATAGAATTAAAAATGACTCTATATATGTAAAATGTCTTCTACAACCTGGAATTAATGTCTTCTCTCACATGATGTCAGTTCTCTAAAACAATACCCCTACCGAACTCAAAGGTCAATATACTTTCAATATAATAGTAATTCAGATTTAATTAGTCAAAGGATATTTTAAAAAATTAAAAATTAAAAAAAAAGTTGATGAATGCCTAGTTTTTCATGTGATGGCTGCTATTTATAGTGCATCATTCACCATCTGTGGTAACCATAGCGTCAAAAGAAGAATCACTGAACAATGAATAAAGCTACGACTTACAAAATGACGCACAGATTGTGAGGCAAAAAAATATGACACAGTACAGGTTTCTTCTCATTGGACTAGAGCTTCTATATGGTTTCTGCCGTATTCAGAAATTTGTAGCCTTTCCGGAGATTTCATGGACCATGCACACATAACAAATGTATGTATGCCATGCACACATCTGATGAAGACTACTCCTCGCTCAGCAAAGTACAGAATCCACTGTCCTCAAGATAGTGCAGAAAGACTGATCAAAACGTCAAGGAAGTAAGACCAGCAAAACATGCGGACTTTAATTTCGCATTATTTTATTATTTTATGAAAGCTTTCCGCATAACTTTATGAATGCTTCTGAACCGAGAACTCTGAAATCTAAACCTAAACTAACAATTTCTAATTAAGCTATCATTTCGATCTCAGAAATCAGATAAAACAGGAGTAGTTTTCCAGGGGCATCGGATGTATAAATGAAAATCACCAAACACTAACTAGCAAGCAAGAGAAGAGGCTATGGAGCAGAGAGAAAAACCAGAATTGCAGTTCCGGGGAGGGCCGTTGCAGAGAGAGTTAAGCTGCATTTCCATGTCGTTAAGAAACGCGGTTGCTTCATCAAAAGGCTTCGAGAGATCCGATTTGTGCTTCACCAATAAATCGCAATACGTTTCCTTCAAATTAACCAAAGAAAATCACCATTTGAAAGAAAGACGAGTGAAAGAAAAAAAAATAAAAACTGAAAGACTACTATTAGGGTTTGAAACTCTTGAATTCTAAATAAGCGTGAGTATTCCGAGAAAGAGACCATGAATTCATCCAGCTCGGGGTCGGCACCCAAGTAAGTAGATCTCTGACATAGATCGCCATTCTCTAGTCCGAGTTCGTCGAACAGTTTTACCATCTCCGGCGGTGCTCCAACCTGGAATTAAGATTTAAGAGAGCAAACGTAGAAAGAAAAATTAACTTGAAATGGACCTGAAATCAATCAAAACAAAACTAAATACGAAAAGAACTTTTCATCTCAGCTCTGTCAACCCAAACAAACAACGCGATGACCTTATCAAAACACAGCTTTCAGATTACGCGCAGATGACAATACCAGAAGGCGCGGGAAAATTAGGTGTGGAAATTTTAAAAATGCAAGAATTAAGGAGTTTCAGCGTAAAACAAAATAAAACTCATAGCCGAAAACCACAACAAAACGGAATGAAGCAACCGATTCCGGAAACAACGCTTCAGCTTCACAAAATGTGCTTCGGTTACAAACTTACAATGACAAACGGGAAAACAACAGGATACAAATGACATTCTTCTCTTTGCTTTTCAAATCAGAAACATCACAAACACTTCATAACTTCGACATATTTCGCGTTTTCAAGGGAAACGGTCAAGGTTTGAAAAGAGCGAGAAAAACAGCGAAAATCGGCTGGAAAAAAAAAACTGTTCTTATTCACGTGACTTGAACCTTTTGGCAATCGATGTAAGCATCCAGAAGTTTAGGATACAAAGGATGGCAAAAGATTTTAGCGCGAAGTTTTTTAGAATCCTGCTCGTCCTCGTCCAATCGGGCTTCCACTCTCTGAACCTTCACCATCAGTGACGACGGAGCATCTACCGCCGATGAAGAAGAAATGGACTGTGCTAATTGCTCCGGTCCAATTGAGGATGCCCAGCTTACAGGAGCCACGTAGTGAGACTGTGACGTGAATTCCTCCTGGAAACCGGTTGGTTGCAATGATGGAACCATTGGTGACTGCTCAGGATAACCGGTGGTAAAGTCGAAGTCAAACGGATTCTCCATTTTCTATGTCCGATACAAGAAATTCAAGTTCATGGAGAATTGTGCGATAAGCCAAAGAGCAAAGCGGTGGAAAGAGAAGACAGTAATGCTACCAGTCTCACGCTTTTCCGCGCAAAAGACGACTTCGCCAAGTGCTGTGCAAATCATTCAAGAGGCAATGACATAAACTTTGTGAATATGTGTTAAAAAATATTCCTCCACTCCGGTTTATAATATAAATTCTTTTTATAAAATTTAAGATATTCTCATCTATCTATAATAATGTTTTTTTAATTTTGAGTGAAATATACCAACGAATTTTTTATTTTATTTAAATTATAAAAACCTCTCATCTATTTTAAATATATACAAATCCTTTTTAAAATTAAAATATATGTTACACAAAACTTCTTTATATATTTAAGGTTTCATTTTCATTCATTTAACTGTAAGTTGAAAATTAAATTTGACTTTTAAAATTTTGTTGTAATCAAAATACTCCTCCTTAATATAAAAATTATTTAAATATTTATATATGCAAAAAAAATAATTTTTGATGCTATGAAAAAATATTTTTAATACATATAGTTTCAAAATTTTTGAAATGTAATAAAATTTGTTAATTTTGATTATATTATAAAATCTTATAATTTTAATTCTTCGTCACGTATAATGAAACTTGTTTATTCAGGTCTCTTTAAATAACTAAAAAATAAAATGAATACATATTTTTACCATATAATATAAGTTATCTAAGTTTGAGATATTATAAAAATAATTTTAAATTTTTTAAACAAAAATTTTGTTGGAAACATGTATAACTTATTTAGTCAATTATATATTTACTTAAAGAATTAGTTAAATTTCCATTCAAAGTTTTTATGTCTACATTAACTAAATTATTTAATTTTCTATCCCAGTATGATAAAAACATTAAACAAATAACTATTTTCAATAAAATAAAAAAAATAAAATTAAGGAAAAGCAAAAATCTTTTAATTCTTCAAAACTTCTAGCTAAAATTTGAGAATTTAGTATCATGAAGAGTAAATTAGTATATATAAAGTATTTTAATTAAAAAAAAATATCTTTTTATAATATTCTTAACGAAGTTAATGATTTGGATTTAAGTGTATGTTTCAAACAATTTGGACTTAAAGTATTTTACTCTAAAATTTTTAATAAACAACTAGCCTTAACTATTTTTTTAATTTAAAAAATAATTAGTAAAATCTTATGAAAAAGACCGAAAATAGTACTTCTTTAGTCCTTAAGGACATAATTAACTAATTTGAATAGATTAAAAATATTAATTAGATTAGTTAATATAATGCATTATTTTTAAAATATCCTAACTATCTTTCTTAATTCATTTTGTTCCTCTCTTACTTAGTTATTATTGGAGAAATATTAATGAGGTTATTTCAAAAAAAATTAATAAATATATAAAATAAGTCATACGTATAAAATCAATATTAACTCCTTAATTAAGTTCCACGTTGAGAACTCGAGAGGAGTAATTGTCAATTTTTCCCACGTCATGAGCTAAATGTCTAGACTAGCTTTCTTTACGTTTAACTTTTTTTTTTGGGGGGGTAATTTCTGATATCCAACATCTTTGACAACTGACTAATTTGGATAGTAAGAATGTGAGCTCACTATAAAAGGTGCATCGCCCCCACTAAGTTATAATAGATTGTAAATATTATGACTCGGATCGCTCTAATTAAACTTTATAAAAAAAAAAAAAGAGTTCACATTCTAGTTTAAATTAATTGAATTGGAGAAAGTAATTTATAATGCTTATATATATTGATATTATATATATAATAATATTTTTTTTCTTTGTCATATAAGGATAGTTTGAACACTAATTTTTGCCCACGCCATATCTCATCTTTATTGCTAAACTAGCTAGTCTCGATTGCATTTTTATAATACTGCTAATATAAATTTTATAAATGTGTTGTTATAAGCTGGCAAAAAAATAAATGTGTTATTATAAGAACAACACTATATATATAAGCAATAAAGAGTGTAACTCGTGTCAAGGTGAGCAGTGACTCAGAATCTAGTTTCATACTAACGTGTCTCATTATCAGACAAACAAAATAATGCATTTATTTTTCTATATTACATCTCTTCCTTTGTGAAAAAATACAAGTTGGTGTGAGCTAAGTGAAAAGTTACGTTCATTATAGATAGATATTGATGGATAGAGGCACAAACAAGAATATAGATTCGTATTTACTGAGAGGGAGGGAGGTCTTTTAATCCGGTTTTTCCCCGAAGGCCTTCTAAACCAATTCACATGCACCTGAAGTAGCAAATCGGTGCAAAAGTGGAGAATGGCTACAAAGGTTTATTGTCCAATGAAATCTTTGTTTTATTTATGTCCTTAAAAAAATACGAGTGTTTTTTTTTTTTTAATTCTTGTTAGCTGCTAGTGCTATGTAATGATATGAGAAGTATGTATCCTTGATCAACCTCCACTTATTAGGTGAGAGGAGGCGGTTGATGAGAGAAGACAATTTTTTTGGTGAATCTATGATGTTCAGTCTTTTATTAAAAAAAATGGTACGAGAAGTATCATGAGCCACGGGGGAAGGAAACAAAGAAAAGAAAGAGGCAGCCAGAGGGGATCATTTCGACATGCTTTATTTCGTACGAAGTTGTTCACAGAGAAAAAGGAAATTGCCGTGAGATAAAACAGCTTTTTGAACCTAATGTTATAAACAATGGACAGAATTATCAAAATATCAGGCTCTGCGAATTATTTTTTCCACAAATGCCACTAAAAGGGTTTTTGTTAACCCTCACAAACATTTTAAAAAAAGTGATTTCATGAAGTTGAGATAAAATTTTTCTTATATATTTATATTGAATTTTTTAAAATCATCTTAAAAAACCAATCTGAACACAGCAAATCTAATTCACAATTCGTTCCCTACAGATGCCATTTTACGCATCATGCATGGGAGATGGTTTTGAATTTAGATATTGATATCGTGTGATGTTACAGTAGCTGGTAAGACGTCGATTGATATGGATGACCCAAAAAAAGGACGTTGATTGATATGTACGTTCAAAGAGTTATTTAATAAAGCAGACATTAAAAAACAAAGGAAAATTGAAGTGAATTTATAAAACACATTCAAAATGTATATACAACTTTGAATATAATTTTTATTAACTAAAATATATTTTTAGGTTTTTAACTGTACATAAATTTTAATTTGGTCTTTAAATTTTGAAAATTTTATTTGTCATTCTTTTATTCTAAAGTCGTTAACAAAAAAATAATTTTATTGAAATCTTGAATATTAACAAAAAAAATTAAATGTTAATATATTAAGTTTAATTTTTAAAACAACTGTAACTATTATAAAAATTATCAATTAAAAATAATAATTTTAAAATTAAATAACTAAAAATATATTTTTTAAACTTTAGATATCAAATAAAATGACAAAATGTATACTTGAGTGATTTTTATTTCATATAGATGTATGCTCTTTAAAAAACATGTTTATCTTTTTTTTCCATTGTGAGATACTTGCCGCGACCGCCAAAATCAACCGCCACTGCAGCAACGATCATCCCCCTTGACGGCTACTGCGAAACCAAAAAATATACTCAGCTCAGAAAATAAAATTCAAAACCAAAGAGCTCATATATATATACACTCACACACACACCAACTGGGGTTGGTCTAAGTGGTAAGCAGCTTAGTACTGCTTAAATGAGGTGTTGAGTTCAAGTCTCAGTATATGCAGAATTTTAGTAAAATATAATCACGTGTATTCTATCCATTGCAAATAATTAATCTCTTTACGAATACATGGTAGATGGTAGACGGCTCCCAATTAGATTTACTATAAATACAATAACTTAAAATCGAAGTCCTTTGAATTGATAGTTTGTTATTAACTTTAGTAATGTGCGAGGATTAAATATATATTTTTAGCACAAAAAAGGTTAATACATAAAAACAAAACAACACTTAAAATCATCTTTATAGTTTCCAACAAATAAAAAATTCCCCCGATGATCAATCTTCAGGTGGGAGTTTGTAGGGAAAAAGAGATATTGAGTGGGGCAAGAAGGAACCAAGATGAGAGCATTAAAAGGGTTAATGCATGTTCAAGTTTAAATATTTAATGATTCACTTTAGTTCTGGGACGTGATCTGAGGAAATCAATAAATATTTTATAAGGATGCAGATATATTTGCATTACAAGAGACTTTTTGTCGAATTGGAATAAATATAAATGTGGTAAACACTTGGGATGTTGGAGAAAAAGCAAGGGGATTAAATAAATGAGACTGCCGAATCATTGTTCAGATACGTGATTAAAACATAAACAAGTCACTTTCAATGAGTAAAACAGATTCTCCACGAGTTTATGTCTCTGGAGATCATGTGGATTCTTTCACGCCCACAAAAGGTGGCCCATTATTCCACAATGAACAATGATATCGTCCTTTCTTTTCTTTCTCTTTCCCTACTTGTGCTCAGATTGAGTTTGCATGACTCAACTCATACATATTTAAATTTAAGTGAAAGAATATATATATATATATATATATAGGATGTATCCTGCTAACGTACGCTTTATAGTTTAGTAGCTTCAATTTATATTTGATTTTGGTTTAGCAAGCTAATGCTTGCAGTGCCGATTTAAACTCGTGAGAAGCACAATATCGTAAGGCACCCTTTGTGTCACTGTATCACAAAAGTGCTAGCTTATCTTCAATTTATATGACTATAGGATACTGTTTGGTATGAATTATTGAAAATGAGATATTGAGATTGAAATTAAGAAAATAGTGTTTAGCATGAAAGATTGTTTATTATATGAGATTAGACAAACCCATACATATGAAATTGATAGATACCATGGGAGAAGTGATATTTCCCAATTCTACTTCTATAGACTTACTTAATCTTATGTAACAAGTAATTATTTATGCTAAAGAACTTTTTAATGAATTTTTTCAATCATAATTCTAATTCTCATATCTCATTTTCAATGTTTCATACTAAACAGGACCCAACAATTTAATGTATTTAATGAAATAAAGATTTGCCAACAGATCTCCGGCTAAAGAAGAAGAACTAATTCCTCAAAGCAACAGGAATCTCTCTCTCTCTCTCTCGCCATTTAAAGGGTTGGGTACTAATGTGTTTAAAATTATAAACGGAACTCTTGCTTTCTAGAAAGATTTCATGCTATTAAGTTACCCCTTCTCGGACAAATTCATAACTGAGCTTTCAAAACATACACAATATTTCTCTGCCAAAATATCAAGAATATTCGATCCCTTGACCGAAAAATAATTTTAGACTGTCTTGGGAAAAAAAAAAATTGCTGGCCCTAAGCCGAGTGCTCGATTAAAGTTTTTTCCTTTCCTTAATTGACCTGTACAATTTAGATGTTGTCCAGAATCTGTCCATTTGTGCATAGCTTGATTTGTGTGTTGGAGCACATATACAATTAGGAAGATTATCTATAATTAAATACACAGGTTTTTCAAATTTTATCTAGGAAAAATTCTAACTAAACTTGATTGAAATATCAGAATTTCTAGACTCTTAATGAATTTCTTTTTAAGCCAAAAAAACCAATTAGGAATTTTAAAATTTTGTTTTTTGTTTTTTTGTTTGGTAAGCACAGCTATCTTTCTATTGAAAGCAATATTGTTTAAGACACTATCGGGTATCAGGTATGAACACCTCTTCAGATTTAATGTCCGATAATGTCTCAAATAGGATTTTCACATTATTTCTCATTTTCTTAAAGCCATCTCAGATTGGCCGCTAGGGCTCAGGATGCAATTTGTCGTAGTGGTGTTTATTATTATTATTATTTTTTAAAAAGGGATCTCACCTTGCTAATGTTGTTTGTCGGGCTGCATCTCATTGCGAAAGACTCACTTTGTGCAATTTGGGTCTTGCGAACAAACCCAAGTCCAAAAGAAAAGCCGAAGCCTTTGCAAGAATGAAAATTTGTCAAAGCTAACCCAAATCGTGTTTGAAAAAAAGAAGAAGAAGAAGAAGAAGCCAATTCGAGGACAGCTTTTCGCGTATTGAGATGCATCAAATTACTTATATTTATTATATCAAAATTTTCATTTACGTCACCGTGTCTTATTTTTGAGTTATTAACATTTAATTATAGATTTACATGAATAAAAAAAAAGATATATGGCATAATAGATATAAGAAACTTATTAATCTTAAAATTGATCTCAAGTTCTCCAATCACAAATGGCTACATGTCCTTTTATGTTTCATGTCACCATTAAATATTAATGTTTCAAAAATAGGATTAGAGAACTTGTAATTGATATGAATAATAGTAGATATTTTCTTTGATATAATAAATCAGGAAAATCATTTTTTTAAATAAAAGGGTTAATACAAATTTTGGTCATTAAAGTTTGCTTTTATTTTGGTTTTGATCTATCAAGTTTCAAATCATAAGTTTTGGTCCTACAAGTTTATTTTTATTTATAACATTGGTTCTCATAATCCAATAAAAACTAAGACCATGTTGCCCCTTAAAAGAACAAAACCTATAATTTGAAACTTAAAAAATCAAAATCAAAATGAGAATAAACTTAAAGGACATCATCATGTCGGCTGTTGGGACTTAGCATGCAATATGCCATAGTGGTGTTTAAACTTACTGGCATTGTAAAGAAATTGAAACTGCAAGACTCAAGAAAGACACTGACCCCATATAGAAATCTCTCCCTCTCTCTCTCTCTCTGCTTTCGTGCATTGAGTCCTTGCTGCCTATTGCGGCGAAACATTATGAGAGCGCCTCCTTCGCTCCCCACTGCAGCGGAGGTATAATACGTCCCATATCACCACATCCAGTGGGGTATGGGTGGTGAGTGACGGTAACAGCGATGAAGGAGCAACTTGATGTGGTGCTCACCTGCAAGGCTGAAAGAACACCAAACACAACAGACGCCTACAATACCAAAAAAGTTAAGAGACAAAAGCGAAGATGACACAAAAATAGATACTGAAGATAACGTAGTGTTCGAAAAGAAAGAAGATGCCGTAAAAGAAGTCCAGAGACAACTTTTTGCTAATAAAGATCATAATGACTTGTGGAAAAGCTTAGAACACCATACAAATATGGAAAAGGATCAGTAGTAAGGTGGCACCCATCACCCACCAGGTACAACAGGGGTTTTCTTCAAAGACAAACTCCTCAGCTCTGATCGATACAATAATACAGGATATGGTGATGAAGATGCAGACCTTTTAATAGACAGAGATGATGTTATGATTACAATGGAAGGGCTTATCCCTTCCATATCCTTCTCTCAACGCATCAAGGAATATATGAACCGATGCATGCAATATGCGGTGGTCGTCAAAATCCTAGGGAGATACGTCAAGTAGGATGTGCTTTATACCAAGATCCTTAACTTGTGGAAACCTGCTGGTTTCTTTAACCTCATGGAGCTCGAAGGAGGTTGCTATATGGTTAAGCTCTCGAGTGAACTAGACTACCAAAATGCCTTACTAGGGGGGCCATGGGTGGTACAAGGGCATTATCTTACTGTTCATCCCTAGGATCCCTCTTTCTCACCCATTCATCTGGAAATTAAGCAAGTCTTTGGTTGGGTGCGCCTTCCTGGCCTCCCATATCACTACTACCATAAGAGTGTGCTAAGAGCTATAGACAATATTATTGGGCAAGTCTTGAAAATTGATTATAATACCGAAGGAGGGGAAAAAGCAAGGTTTGTAAGGTCGATAGTGAAGATTGATCTTACTAAACCTTTGGTCTCCATGATTAAACTAGATGGACTTACCCAGTTCACCGAATACGAAGGTCTACCCACAATCTGCTACCATTGTGGCTATTATGGGCATCTAGCAGATGCTTGCTGTGACAACCGCTCTTTCAAAATCATTTTAGATTAAATCCAACAATTTATCTGAATGATTAACCATGATAGAAAAGAAGAAATCTTAAAATTTTAAAATCGCTATCATGATTAAAAGAAATAAACTTATATTACGAGCCACATCAATCGTTCACTTGGGCCTTGGACTTTCAAAGTCCAGAAATATCATTCAACCGTTAGCCCAAACCAAACTTACACTTTCAAACACACGAACTGATAAAACATTTTAACATAAGTCATAGAGCCCATTAGTCAAAAGTCAACACTATCAAATGAGTGTAATACGCAAAGTCTAAAATGTCTCGGGCCTCCTCACGGCCCTATCATACCAGATAGTAGTAATTAAAAGTATTATTTTACATTATGATAGTAGATGAGCCCTATGTGGCAATATATAACAAGTCAACACATAGAACAAAAGCAGGGAGGCTATACAAGCTATAACAGCACACTATGCCTCCGGAGCCTTCCCTGATGGGCCACCACCTGAACTATCGCCTGAAAATGTTAAACCACGGGGTGAGACAAATGCCTCAGTAACCAACTTTCCAACTCATCATACATACTAACACGTGCTCGTGAGGTGTCAAGTGGGACAGTTATAAATTCTCGAGAACTATAGATATATCCATATACATATAATTTCAATCATCCAGACCCTCACTATGGGGGGCCAACACACAAGCCACATAAGTCTATCCCTCACTCTGGGGGATCAATCAAACATATGGGCCTATCCCTCACTCTGGGGGACGAATAAGAAGCCACAAAGGCCTATCCCTCACTATGGGGGACGAAAGAAGAAGCCAACCAATGTGCACCAATGGTGGCCTTACCGCGTGGTAGGATAGGACTCAATCCAAAATCCAAATAACAACCAACCATTCACAATATGATGAAAAATGTCTCAATCTTTTCTCAGTATAATCCATAAGATATAAATTATATATCTTTTCCAAACTTCTCAATCACAATTCCAAAAATCCCACAAAACAATTTTTATAGCTCAAAAGATATAACATATCTACTCAAGTTCCAAATATCAAATATTATTCTAAAAATAGCAAAATACTCACAAACAACATATTAGCACATATAACAAGTGGAAAGTGGTTACCTCTCGCCAAAGCAATACTTAGGATTACCACAAGGTCAATCATTTGCTCAACCAATAATTAATCTACACAATTAATATAACCACATATTAATATAAATTAATTAATTAAACTTCTCTATATTATTTAAATTTCTAACAACCCTAAATTATTTATTTACCACCTCCAAATTATTTATCTTAATAAAAAGGATTTTCAACAATTTCCAAATATAAAATTATTATGTTATAAATTCTAAAAACTCTCTTTTTAAGTTTAAAAATTCAAAATCAAACTCTCAAAAATTTAATAATACTTCAAATATTTATAACTAAATAATCTAATTAAAACTTTAATGGTACAACTACCATATATATATTTTTTCATAAATAATAGACTTTTTAGCTACAATAATTATTTTAAAACCTCCAGTCACCCAATAAATAAAACTAAACCGATTAAAATCTTAATAATATATCAAACAATCCAAATAAATTATTTAACTTAAATTTAATCGGTAAAAATATGGTATATCTCATACATAACAGATTTTCCACTAAATAAATTAATTTAAATACTAAAACTAGCAAATAGAGAAATCTAAACTGATTAAAATTAACAACTCATTTACTTCTAAATTTCTATGGTCATCTTTTGTCAAAACTCAATACTTATATTATATATAAGTCTCAAAATTCTCTCTAATCACTATGATAATACTACTATTAGGAAGCATAAAATATATATGAAATATTTATGAAGAAAGTTTGATGAAAAGAGATAATTTCATGTACCTAAAATATCTTCAAAGCTTGCCCTCTGCTTCACCGGTATGTTTCTCTCGCTCACACACACTTCCTCTCTCTCTCTCTCTCTCGCTCCTTCTTGCGCCTGTCGTGGGGGGGGAATGGATTGTGGGGGGGTATTTAACACCCCCACACAATTATTGGGGGAGGGGAATTTCAACCCCAACCCCCACGTTTTTCCACCGCCCCCTCTCAATTTTCCACCCCCTCTCCAACTTTCCACCGAAATATCGGTGGAAAGTTGGACTTTTGTTTTTTTTAAAAATATAATAAAATATTATTATATTATATTATATTATATTATATTATATTATTTTTCAATTACTTTTTTTTTGAATTTTTTTTTAAAGGATATTACACTTGCCTAAGGAAAGCATAGCACCATAATGTAAAGGCGGGTTCTACAAGCATAGTAGAGAATGTCCAGGTGAGAACTGAACAGAACATTCCTTAGGTAGCGGCCAAAGCACATGAACTAAGAGAGTGTGAAGAGTAGCTCTTTGGGGAGTGGATGAAAGTACCATCTATGCAATGGTGTGGAAAAGGTACGAAGAAGAAGCAGGGGAACTCTAGCCACAATGGTGATAAGAGAGGGAACAAATATGATATCCTAGCCTTCTCAGAGAACACAAAGTAGCATCAAGAAAGTAACCCTACAACAGGAGACCTCGTTGATAGAGCAACCGTTTATCCCTCTAACAACAATACGGATGTGCAAAGGAAAGTAAGGGAAGGCAAGTCAAAAGAAACAAAATCTGTCATGGGCACGAGCCTAAGAAGATTTATCAAAGGAAAATGGAAAAGGAGACCATCTTTTATTCACCCGCCTATAGGGAGACCCGAATCCCCACGACCCTAGATGAGGCCACACATATGGTTGTGACAGTTGAAGATGTTAGAAAATCTTTAAAGCTAGTTGACAAAGCCACTAGCTTGAGCAATGGGCCTACATTAATGCAGCCAAACCCAATCCAAGAAATGGAAAAGAGAATAAGCTGCCAAAGCCCCTTGATAAAAGCCCAATAAACCTCAGTTCAAGTTACAGTCAAATGTCAAAATAAAAAACGTTCGGCCCAAAAACAAAGATGATATCGATACACCCTCTGAGGAGATTACGAAGGCACTTGTAGAGGCATTTGGTGCTTGCCTCACTTCTGACAAAGAACTTACCTTCATTGAAGCTGTAGAAGCAGGGTTTGACAATGAAACAGCCTCAAAGAGGTCCGAGATGGAACACTAATCTCCCTTTAGATGAATAAATCAATCTTTGTTTGAAATTACCAAGGATCAGCCTCCAACAGTTTTCATAGAGTTTTAAAATCCCTCCTTTGGGTTTATACACATAACATTATTGCTTTGGTTAAGCCAAGAATCTCGGGAGTTAAAGCATATAGAGTGATCAAAAAAATTGGCTACCCACATTCTATAACATTCTAATTTATTTTAAAATTTTAAGTCATATTTTTAATTAATTAATAGTAATTAGAATTATGTTACTATTTGAGTAAGGAGTTTATACAGAATAAAATTTATTCTTAATGACTTAATTACAAACGATATAATTTTAGGAGGAAAAGGAAATAAATCAAGTTATGTTGAGGAAAAAAATATTATTATTGTAAAAAAGAAATATTATTAAATTAAAATAAATAATTAAATAAAATATATATTATAAAATAATAAAAGTGGGTGGCACATAGCCACCCACTGTTATTGGAGAGGGCAGGGAGTAATTCCGTTTCCTGTGACCCTCTCATCATTTGTTTTTTCAAAAAAAAATTTGGAGGAGGGCATGCGCCACCCATCTAGTTAATGGGTGGGGTGGTCTATTCAAATTCATTTTTCTTCTTCCTTGCTACAGCGCAACCTTTCCCTCTTTTTTTCCCTTCTCTCTAGCGCACTGTATTCTTATTTTTCATGGAGGCACCTTGTTTGTGAGGAAGCATGAAAAGAGATCTTGCTTAGTCTCATCTGAGATATCTAAGCAGCTATTTTCATCCTACCTCTTCCTATTTACCTTCTTTTTACTTTTCAAGTTTTTGACTAAAACATAAAGTTTGTTAGGGCTTGATAGATTTTTTTTTTAGGCTTCTGGCTTATTATTACGATATTAATGGAGCCTATGGGGTTAGAATATGAGTCTCATGACCTTTATTTTTATCTAGATGGTTGATTTGAGGAAAAGCAAGTTAGGGTTTGGTTGGAAAATTGTGATTTGTGATAATGGTGATATTAATTTCAAAATTGATCATTTAGTTTAGTTCATTGGGGATCATATTGAATATTAAATGCCTGGGATTTTGAGAATTTTGTTGGAATGAAAATGTTGATGATTTTTGGAGAAAATTTAATTAGTAGAAGTTGCATGTTTTGAATAAATTGGAAAAAATGTTATACTTTAATGATTCTAATGAGGAAGGGATGATTAATGGAAGAAGGGGATAGGATTGTAATGATGATTTGAGGCGTATTGATGTATGGTTTTTTTCCCCCCCTAAGAATCAAAGTGAACAATTTTGGGGGCTTTTGGATGATTTGAAGGAATTACTCTTATTAATAACGTCAATGAGTGGAATAGAGTTGGGAAGTTTTATAAATTATTATTTGGAGGGATGATTGGAGGAATGGAGGAATAATTATTTTTTCCTAAAGATATTTTTAAGTGAGTCAATTATGGGGATTTAATTAATAAACTATTTAATGTCATACTAATTAGTTTTTTTTATTACTACATGTTTATAAATTTATTATTGTAGAGTGAGCTTGATTTGGGCTCTTGAGTTTTAAATCCTCCCATTTTAGTTATTGTGTCAAGAACTTGAGATAACCACTTTTTAATTTATCTTGTGTGCTTGTTAATGTGATTATAAGCATATATTGATATTATAAATATTATTATTATATGTTATAGTGTTTTATATCTAAAAAGTGTGGAATAAAAATATGAAATTTATGTTTTGATAAATTTATTAGTTAAGTGGACATGAATTGTTTTATCTTGAGATTGTATTATTGACATTGAACAAAATTGAGTATTGAATATGAAAATAACTTATGGATATTGAATTGTGTGAAATTTAATTGTTGAAATACTCATGGAAATGTATCGAGTTTTGATAGAGTACGATTGTAGGAGGTTTGGTTACTTCATACCATGTGGTATAGCTGCCATTTGGTGCCCAGTGGCTGGTTTTAACATTCTTAGGGCCTTTAGTATCACCTTTTTATTTGGCCGGGTCAAGGGTCAGCCCAAGGGACATGACACTTTTTTTGTATTCCAAGGAAAAAAGACCCATGGTCTGATATGAGCTCTGTAACTTTTGGCCAAGTTATACCTGATTATTGGAGAACTTGGTGCAGTCTTGTTAAAGAGACGAATCTTGTCATTTGTAATTGGTCCATGGGTTCTATCAGAGGTTACAAGGAGGTTATAAGGATGGTTGATGAAGTTTTATGTATGCAAGTTACTTTTTGAATTATTATAAATTGTTTTCTGTAAAGATGTTTACCCTATATGTTATTCAAAATTATACTTTGCCCACTTAACTATCTTGTAATCACTCCATGTATACTTGTTGAATTGGAATTATGGCTACTGGGTCAATTTGATTTATCCCGTGGTTATTTATTATTTTTCAGGCCAGAGTTTAGGTCTTAGTCCCAAAGGGAAGTTTTTTAAGGCTTGAGTTTCCTTTTCTGCTCTTTATAGCCTCTGTTTTATTATACATGCTTTGATTGATGTATATTGTCAAACTTTAAGGCCTTTTTGTTACACTTAACATATTTTTAATTTTTTTACTGCATTTTAGATTTGTGTTGTTCGGTAGAGACCTTTTAGACATACATGTGACTTTTATTTTGGTTGCAATTGTTATAGGATGTAGTGGTTATTATTCTGATGGGCTTCAAATGCCCTAATCCATTTATGACTAGTTTTTGTTGTATTTGGTGATTTCAAAGTATTGTTGATGGATTTGTCATATACATCAAAATCAAGTGTTGGTTATTTTTTGTTATATTAATCATTTTGGCTATTATGAAATAGTGATTACTGCTTTGTTAGAGATGCGAATTGTTAATAACCATGGTAGACTTCTACTTGATTAATTTTTTTTTTAACCATGGTTGACTTTTTAAAGTAATTAGTGGAGTCTTTTATAATTATGGTAGTTTTTCATTGTATCATTTATTCTTTTTACCATAGTTATTACTTAAATATTTTTTGTTAACTCTTTTTGATTATATTGGTCATTAAAGAATTAATTATTGTTTTGAAATTAAGTAATTGTGTACTTGTTACGGGGGTTGTTACACATTCACACTGAGTTGAGGTTAAAGGATACTGTAGCAGTATCTGGTTGATATGGAATAATCAGGTCCAATTGCAAGTCCTAGAAAATCACAAACAATTTATTCATATGACCATCAGTAATGTTGCTGGGGGATCCAAGGCCTTTTTTACTGCAGTATGAGCCCATGTTCATCCTTAAAAAGCAAACTATGGGAGGATCTTTCTTCTTTAAGGATTGATGATGATAAAGCATGGTTACTAGTTGGGGACTTTAACGCCACCCTTTCCTTAGAAGATTGGGAGGGAGGAGCGTGAGGGTCTCACTCAGGCTATAAGTATTTCCAAAATTTTATCCATAATAATAGATTGCTAGATCTTGGCTTCAAGGGGCCCAAAGACACATAGCAATGCGGGAATTTTCTAGCGAGACTAGATAGAGCACTAGTTAATAATTGTTGGATTTCATCCTAATCGTGCACACTCACTGTAACATCCTGAGTTTTATCAGGTTTTAATAACCTCTTTTGGTTGATTTTGAGGATAGATTAGTGATTTAATGTTGATCTTGGTGTTTGGGTTGGAATTGAGGTATGTTGGAGGAATAGGTGAACAGACCCTCTCAGGGTATGTTCGTCGCGACGAACCGGGAGTTCCAGGGGGAAGTGTCTTTTCGGGAAGGTTTGGCCGCGGCGAAGTCATAGGGATGTCACGGTGAAGTTGTTCAGGTGAGTGAGGTTTCCCTCTCCGGAAGGTCTCGCCGCGGCGAAGTTAGGGCATGCCGCGGCGAAGGTTTTCTGGGCGAGCAAGAGTTTCCTCTTGGGAAGCTTTCGCCACGGCGAAGTCAGGTTTTCAGGCGAGTAATCCCTCTCGGGATTAGTTCGCCGCGGAGAAAGGGGTCGAATCTATATAGTCGCTGGAGGGGTCAGATGTGCGAAAATTAGAAAATCTGAAAGAAGAGAGAGAGGCTCTGCTAGGGTTTCGAACTTTTGGCTTGGAGGGAGCATTTCTAAGGATCCATTACCTCAAGTAAGTGATTTTAACCTCTAGTCTACTTTCTTTCTTGGAATTTCTGAGGATTTATGGTGAAACCCTAGAGTTTTCTAGGTTGTTATGGAATTGAGGTTTTTGACCGATTGTTTTGAGTTTAATTGATTGTTTTGGGTTAGTCTAAGTATTTAATCAGTGTAGTTTTCTTGGATTTGAAAAACTTTGAGTTTTGAAATTAGGGTATATAAAAATGGGAGGTTTGTGATTGAGGATGATAATGTGGAGGTTGATTTTGAGTTTTGTGATTTGGGTTATGTTAAGGAGGGTTAAATTGGATGTTTAATTGGTTTAGAATGTTGTTAAGACTTCAATTGTTCAAATGGGATGTTTGGGTGTTGAATTCCTATGGTGGGTCCTTAAGGTTATGAGTTTTAATTGATGTTTAGAAAGGAATTAAGGTTTTAAATGGATTTTATGACCTTGGAGTGTTGCCTTGATGGTTACACCCTTTTGAGTTGGGTGGAGTTTTGGTTGGAGATAGGAATTTTGTGTCCCCAATTGTTGTTTTGGCCACATTATTAGTTGAAAGCTAATACATGATGGTTGTGTGTTTGTGTGCTTGTGTAGACCGGTTGTGAGTCTTATTGGTGCACGAGGCCGTATTGTCGGTTTGTTATTCCTTGCTCAGGCGAGAGGTAACCACTTTCCAATCCTTGTACATGCTTTTGTGGTATTGTGAGTAGATTTATGTTTTGTGCTCCGAGTAACAACTGTGTTCAAAGTGTATGTTGTATATTAAAAAGGAAAACCATCTTGTGGGGTTTAAATTGATATTGATTGAATCTGGAACTTGTGAAAGATAGGCCACTGAAAAAGTTAATTGTGAAATGATCATTTACTCTTTGATTACGGTTTGAGCATGATGCATGAATTGGGAATTGGTGAGAGTTTTGATTGTTACTACCACGTGGTAAGGCCTCCATTAATGCATGATGGTTAGCTCTTTACGTCCCCCATAGTGAGGGATAGGCCTTTTGGCTCCCTACGTCCCCCAGAGTGAGGGATAGGCCTTTTATGGCTCCTTATGTCCCCATAGTGAGGGATAGGCCGGTTCGGCTCTTGAAAATCCCCCAAAGTGAGGGATATGGTTGTTGGGATTGCATCATTGCACTTGCATGACTTGTGTGGCTATCATTTATCATATTACTTGTGAACTGCCCCACTTGACACCTCACGAGCATCTATTTAGTAGTACCTTGAATTGGAAAGATTGGTTACTGGGACGTTTGTCTCACCCCGTGGTTTACAATGTTTTCAGGTGAAGATTCTAGGCGTGTGCTATCGGGAAGAGACGCAGAGGCTTGAGCTTGATTAGCTTTAGGCCTCTAGCCCTTGTATACATATGGCTAGTATATATTGCCACAATTAGGACCCTCTTTGAAATATTTTGATTACCCGGCCTTATTGTAAACTGGAGGGAGTGTTATCTCCTTATTTTGGGTTGGCCAGAGGCCATTTCTAGTGTCTTGTGAAACTTTGTTTTATTTTGTTGGAAACCAATTGGATGGGCTAATGTTGATGTCTTTTGTTACTCGAGCCAGATGCTCAGTGGATGTTAATGAATGATTTCTAGTTGCATGCAACAGAGTTTGGGTTTGACTCGAGTTTGAATGTTAATTTCAAAAATTGCACAATTTCTTTCTACTATGGTAGTTTATTGTAATAGCTTTCCTTTCCTACCATAGTAGTGATTTTACGACGAGTTTATAATGTTTTGAGGATAAGGGTTTTACACTCACAATGCACCTACCCAGGTTGCAAAGCGACCATCGACCTCTGCTTATTAAACCTAAGAAGGAAAAAGGAAAAGAGCAAGCCCCTTTTAAATTTATCGCTGCTTGGTGGTTCACCAAGACTTTTCAAAACTGGTTTCCCAAATAGACCCAAAATGGGAGCCTGGTTTATAAGATTGAGGATTTGAAAAGGAAGCTCATATCTAGAACAAAGAAACTTTTGGGTTGGTTGGGAGATGCAAAGGTAAACTACAGCATTGACTGCTTGGTGTGTAGCGTGCCTTGGAATGAAGGCCCTTCTCCTCTTACTATCTCCATCTAGAAAGGGAGTTGTGAATTAAATATGAGAATAAATGCTTGAGGGAAGAAATGATCTGGCTCAAAAATTTGTGATCCCAGTGGATACAGAATGGCAATCGTAACACAAAATTTTACCATACAAGGGCGATTGTGCGAAGGAAAAGAAATTATCCTTGCGTTGAAAGCACCTGACGGCAACTGGGAGGCAGATCAAAGTAAGCTCCAGGAGATGGCGACAAATTTCTTCCAATCTCTGTACGCAAATGAGTAATGTTCACTCCCATCTTACCAGTATAAAGGTTTGTTTCCTCAAATTCCCGATCACTTGATAAATTCCCTCGATGGCCTAGTCACTAAAGAAGAAACTAAGATGGCTTTATTTGACATGTTGCCTCTTAAGTCATCAGGAGTGGACGGATTACATGCCCTATTCTTCCAGTCCCAGAGGGAATTTGTCAGAGACTCTTTTTAAAGAAGTAAGGAATATATTCCAAGGGGGAGATATTGATCCTGCTTTCAATCGAACCCTCATCGCCTTAATCCCAAAAATAGAACATCCATAAACCTTGAAGGAATTTCAGCCGATAAATTTATGTACAATAGTCTAGAAGGTCATCACTAAAATTATAGCTAATAGACTAAGCTTGCATGTCATGTCGGTGCTCTGCCTACCCTACCAGGCAAGCTTTATTCCAAGACAGAGTATAGTTAACAATATTATTATTGCACAAAAGGCCATATATTCAATGAGACGGAAGACTGGCAAATTGGGATGGATGGCTGTCAAGATGGACTTAGAGAAGGCTTTTGATAGGGTCAACTGGGACTTTCTTAAAGACACACTCTTTAAAGCAAGATTGCTAGCCAATTTAATTAATGTTATTATGAGATGTGTGAAGTCTTCAACCATGCAAGTCCTCTGGAATGGGAAGTCGGCCTCGCCTTTCCACCCATAGCGAGGCATTAGGCAAGGCGACCCTCTATCCTATACATTTTTGTGTTGTGCATGGAACGACTATCTCAAGCTATTCAGGTTGAAGTTAAGAACAAAAATTGGCAGCCAATCAAAATAGGTAGAAGAGGCCCCCCTAATCCCACCTTTTCTTTGCTGATGACTTAATACTATTCAACTCCACAGTGATAGACCAAATTGCACTAATCAATAGAATGCTTGCTGACTTCTGTAGCCTCAAGACAGAAAGTTAGTGAGGTAGAAACAAGAAACTTTTTTTCCAAAAATGTTACTCGACTGGATGGTATAGATATATGTAGCAGATTGGGATATAAAAGGACTGATAACCTAGGGAAATAAAGGATAGAAAGCAAAAACACTCTCTCTGGCTGGAAGGATGACCCTTGCTTAATTTGTAGTCTCAACTGTCTCGATTTATGCAATGCAATCAACCAAATTGGCCTAGTCTACCTGTCAAAGGATCTCTATGACTATTAGAGACTTTACATGGAGGAAAATAGGAGGTGTGACCTTAAAAATGTGGTGGGCCAAAATTCAGCCTTTCTCCTCAAATTAGCATATACAATTGCCATGCAACCATGCTTATTTTAGGTCCAAGTCATCAAACATAAATATGAATAGATTCCCTCTAATAAGCAAGACCATTCCCTTTAATAAGTAAGACCTCAAAGTAATTAATGGTTCTCATCTATGGAGAAGTCTAAAACCAATCTAGGAAGAGCTTAATTTGGGCCTAACTTGGAAAATTAGAGATGGTAAGAGCATTAGATTCTGGTCTGACACGTGGGTAAGGGACCTAGGTCTATTGAAACATCTGACTATTGCCCCTTATAGATGAAGTCAACTTAAAGAAGCCAATGCTCCATTTTGTAATAAATAATAGAAACTGGAAATGGGAGTTTGCTAACGCCTTGACTTAGCATGTCCTTGATCAAATCGTTGCTATACACCCACCTATACCTCGTGCACAGGCAGACAAGTGTGGATGGAGCCTTGCCAGTAACATGGAATTTACTACTAAGTCTGCTTACAAATTGATCATAGAAGATGACTGGGATGATGAAAGCAGCCATTAGAAGCTTGCTTGGAAATGGCCTGGACTCTAAAGAGTTAGAACCTTTCTATAGTTGGCTATGAGTAACAAATTACAAACCAATGAAGTTAGAGTTCGTCGGCGCGTGGCAGATTCAGACACTTGTAGCATCTGTAGAAAAGAGAGAACGAGGACCTGAACCATGTCCTAAGAAAGTATAAGTTGGCCAATACGTGCTGGAAGCTCATCGTGCCACCTTAAATTCAGTCACACCTCTCAAATCAACCCCTCAATGAATGGTTTGACCAGAATCTTAGCATCAGCCATAATAACACTTCTTGGACGTTAGTTTTTGGCTTAATGTGCTGGAAACTTTGGAATGTAAGAAATCATAGGATTTTTGAAGGAGAAAGTACTAATCCTTACAGATTAGTGAACGGGATCATAGCACTAAGCAATCATACTATACAAGCGAAAGATTTCCTAACTAGATATGCTTAGGCTGATCTTGCCTTGACTATGTATTGGCATCTTTTTTTGTATCTGATGTAAATAGTTGTTATATAATAAAATTCCTTTCTACTCAAAAAACTTATTGGCATTATGCAATTTGGGTCTTCTTGACAAACCCGAGCCCAAAAGCAAAGCAGAAGCCTTTACGAGATTGAAAATTTATCAAAGTCTTTTTTTATTGAAGTTATCAAAGTCAATTCGAGGGCCGCTCTTCATATTCTATTGCATTTTTAATTTGTTCGCATAAAATCACCTAAATCCTTGATGCTTTCCATTATTCATCTATGAAATATTGGGGGAAAAATCAATCATAAATTAATATTAATCTTGAAATTGGGATAAATTATTTTTTAAAATCTAGAGTTTTTTTTGTTGAAAAAAAGTGTTTCTTGGCCAATATACAAGGATTTTTTAATTCTTAAGAAATAGAATATGAGATTAAAATAATTTTTTATTTTGTTTTTTAAAAGGTTAATATAATTTTTGATCTCTAAAATTTGAGCTCATTTTGGTTTTGGTTCCTTAGATTTCAAAACCATGGCATTAGTACCAAAATTTAGTCTATTTTAAAATATTAGTTCCTGAAGGTGCAACGGTGTTAAAATCTGTTGAAATATCATCAATGATGTTAAAAGTGGTGCTATAGACTCATTAGATGGCACCTAATTAGATCTTATATAGATAACAAAATGCAGCATAGTGAACAACTCCTTAAACAAATAGTAAGTAAGAAAAGTAGGAGGGAAAAGAGCTGTGTTTTTATCATATACTGAAAGGAAAATAATTGAAATGATCGTAGTATTTTCCTTTATAGATTCAGTTACTCAATACAATCGTAATCAAGGGAAAAAATGACAAACTACATGATCAAATAAGATAAAGAAATTAAAGGATAGTCATAAGGATATGGGGAAATCAGATATTGTAGAGGGAAAGAGAAAGATAACAGTCAGAGGGAATCTCATAACAAACTTGCTCTCCTCAATCCTCTTCTGTATTATTTATCTCTTTCCTTGCCAACTCATGCATCTAGCTCACGTAGCTTCCAGGTTCCT